>NC_085025.1:12213769-12408318 GCF_963692335.1 Osmerus eperlanus
ACAGCCCCAACACTGCAGCCCCACAGCCCCAACACTGCAGCCCCACAGCCCCAACACTGCAGCCCCCCAGCCTCACAGCCCCAACACTGCAGCCTCACAGCCCCAACACTGCAGCCCCCCAGCCTCACAGCCTCAACACTGCAGCCTCACAGCCCCAACACTGCAGCCCCACAGCCCCAACACTGCAGCCCCCCAGCCTCACAGCCCCAACACTGCAGCCCCCTAGCCCCAACACTGCAGCCCCACAGCCTCAACACTGCAGCCTCACAGCCCCAACACTGCAGCCCCCCAGCCTCACAGCCCCAACACTGCAGCCCCCCAGCCTCACAGCCCCAACAATGCAGCCCCCCAGCCTCACAGCCCCAACACTGCAGCCTCACAGCCCCAACACTGCAGCCCCCCAGCCTCACAGCCCCAGTACTGCAGCCCCACAGCCCCAACACTGCAGCCCCCCCAGCCTCACAGCCCCAACACTGCAGCCCCCCAGCCTCACAGCCCCAACACTGCAGCCCCCCAGCCTCACAGCCCCAACACTGCAGTCCCACAGCCCCGGTACTGCAGCCCCTCATCACCAGCCAAATGGTCTTCGATGAGCAGATTAGTGCCCACCACGGGGGGGCTCTGGCTCATCGGAACAAACTGTGAACATTTGACGAGCCAACTGTGGTAAACACACTCCAAGCTGGCCAACCCTGTTCAGGAGTAGTTTACTATCATCAGTGGGTTCGTTTATGATACTGTGCAGCAAATGTGCCTTTTGTGGTGCTTTGTGGTGTATTCTTGGATGGTGGGCTTCGCATAGGTGTTTGCAGTCTCATAGAAGTTGGAAGTAGAGGTGATGGGAATGGCCTCGTTCATGTGTTTCTCTCCTCTCAGGATCAGCCCAACCCTCCCATGCTGACCAGACCAAGGTCTGCAAGTTAAAAAGCGTGTAGGTGACACTTGACTGGGCGTGTGGCGAACTGTTTACCTCGTCCATCGATGATGTGCCACATGTTCCTCCTCTCCTACATGTTGGCCGTGTTGAATATGCCTCGGTCCTCTCGGCTTTTCCGCGGTTCCTAATGAGGGGTTCTAATGAGGCCAGGGGAGCGGACCTTGTGGGTAAGCTGTTGTCAGTGACCCCCTTGCTGGTGAAATGACCGGCCTGGTTGTGTTGTCTCGTTGGCAGGCCAGCGAGCAGGACATCCTGAAGTACGTGGTCAAGTGGGGCGAGCACCAGCTCATTAAGAGGATGGCAGACCGAGGTGAGCATCTCTCTCGCACGCGCACTCTCCGTTGTGCTCTCTCGCTCCTTTTCCCCTCTCTCGCTCTCCCTCTCTCTTTCTTCTCTCCGTCTACTACGCCCTCCCCGTCCATCTGTCCTTCCTCTCTTTTTCTTCCGAGCCCACCTCTCCCCGAGACAATCAACAAATCCTCCTTCCCCCAGTCAGCAAGGCCGATGATTTATGCCTTTGTCCGGTTTAAGTGGATTGATAATTAGGCTGTGACTTGGCCGGGAGCAGGCTTGGACAGAGCTCAGATGTAAGAGCCCTGTCTAACCCCTTGAAGGGACAGAGCTAACTCTAACCATGTTCTTTGCCTGCTTGGTCTGGACGTGGAAACGAGAATGTTTTTTTTCTCCTTCCTCCATTCAGACCGTTTATTTCCACCTTCGTTTTATTTTCCTCCCCCGTTTGTTGTTTGTTTTCCGTTTTTTATTTGTTTTTGTTTTTTGTTTTTGCTCCTTGACGTGATTCTTTCCTCTCTTCAACTGCACGTTCTCTTCCATGGCCTTTTCAAGCTTTTTCCTAGAACTCTTTCTACTCCTGCGCCGTTTCCTACCTCCCCTCAACTTTTCTTTCCTTTACCTTTATCTCTCCCAACTGCATCTGTTCCCCCTCTCCTATCATTCTCTCCCTTCTATCATTCTCTCCCTTTCTTTCATTTTCTCGCTTTCTTTCATTCTCTGCCTTCTATCATTCTCTCCCTTCTCTCATTCTCTTTCTTTCATTCTCTCCCTTTCTTTCATCCTCTCCCTTTCTTTCATTCTCTCTCTTCTATCATTCTCTCCCTTCTCTCATTCTCTTTCTTTCATCCTCTCCCTTCTCATTCTATCCCTTCTATCATTCTCTCAATTTCTTTCATTCTCTCTTCTATCATTCTCTCCCTTTCTTTCATTCTCTCTTGTCATTCTCTCCCTTTCTGTCATTCTCTCTCTTCTATCATTCTCTCCCTCCTATCATTCTCTCCCTTCCTTCTTTTCATTCCCATCCTCTGGAGGTTCGGAATGCACCGGACTCCGGCCAGCGAGCGAAGGGCTCAGACACAATGCGAGGTGTGGTCCTCTGGCGGCGCCTCCTGAATGCCTGGGATGATTGTTCTCCTGTTTGCGTCCCTCCCCCTCAGAGCCCAACCTTTTGAGCGGCACTGCTCACAGCGTCAACAAGAGGGGTGTGAAGAGGAGGGATTTGGACCTGGAAGAGCTGAAGGACATCCTGTCTCCACTGCTGCCTCACGTCCGCATCGAGCACATCCTGCCCCCCAGCAGCGAGGTCCTCTCGGACACGGTGAGCGTCCGTATGCACTTCGGAGGGAAGCACGTGACCCTCCCGACTGTCACATTTTGACTGTTATTTCCCCCGTTGCCACCAACATTTGTCACCCCCCCCCCCCACAAAAAAAAGTCCTGTCTTGCTTCATAAATGTAGTTCCTTCATTCTCTGGCCTGTTTTTCTCTTCATTGCCTCTGCTGTTCTCCCCCTCCCTTTCCCCTCCTTCCCCCGGCTCCCTCCCCTCACGTCTTCCTTCCCTCCGCCCCCAGATGAAGAGGGGTCTGATCAGCACCCCTCCCTCCGACATGCTCCCCACGGCCGAGGGGGGAAAGGGCAACGCCTGGCTCCGGCAGAAGAGCGCCGGCATCTACGTGCGCCCCCGCCTCTTCTCGCCCTACGTGGACGAGGCCAAGGTAGCTGTGCAGGGAACCTCACGCCACCCTCAACTTTGTGGTCTAATATCCACTAGGGGTTTCGTCGGAAGTTATTTTTGACGAAAAGATGCCCACGGTTTCCTTGTTAAAATGCAAAGTGTGTCGGTGCAAGTTGGGAAGAGGCGAGTGTGTTGTGTACGCAGTAGATCACACACGCACTCCCTCACACACACACACATACAGAGAAAACCTTGTCTAAAGTGTCTTTGTGTTCCACCAGTCGGTGCTGGATGAGATTATGGTGGAGCAGACCGACCTGGTGCGCCTGCGCATGGTGCGCATGTCCAACGTCCCCGACACCCTCTACATGGTGAACAACGCTGTGCCCCAGTGCTGTCACATGATCAACCACCAACAAATGGCCGGCAGCCAGTCGGCCCCGCCCTCCGTGGTGGCCAATGAGATCCCAGGTGGGTTGGGCCCAGAGATTGGCATCTTCACCGATAATTACTGAATCTTGGGGAATCTTTGGGGGATATTGGGACTGGAGTTGGGGCTTTCCAACTGGTAGTTTAGCCTGTATTAGACTTTTACCTCATTTTTGTCACATGAATGTGGATGAGGTAAGGGACAGGAGAAGAGGAAGACGATATTGTTTCACAAACTGACACAGTTGCGCAAAAGTTCCATAAAACCATACATTGTGAACTCAAGCTAACCTCTCTGTGACATTCGGTTTTCAGTTGTTTTTTTTTCCCCTCTTCTTTAAGCACAACAAAAGGTAGCCGAACTCTTTTAAAGTGGGTTTTCTTTCAGAAAGCTCAGCAAAAGTGTATTTGAACCTCGCCTTCACAAAGTCCTCCGGTTCAGCCTTAAACATTCAGTAGGAGTCACATGGCTCTTCCACAGATAAAAAGCCTTTCTTGTTATCGGGTAACAATAAGGTGACGTCTGCGCTCAGCCTCCCACGCCAAAACAGGCCGAAATACAGGTTGCCGTTTGGCAACGTGTTCCCTGCGTGACTAAACAGGGTTGCGCAAACCGTTGCCTGTTTCTCGCCAGAGAGGAGGACGTCCACTCCTCCATCTTCACCCTTCTCCGAGCGACGGGTGAACTTCTGCGGCGAGTTTTCTCCTCGTCGATCGGCTCGGTTCGCCCACGAACAGGAGCGCGTGCGCTTGCATCCGTCGTTAACCTCGGCCGCACACTTTTGACAGGGCCCCCGAAGTTGTGCGTCAGCCTTCGATCGGTGCCGTGGAGCCACAACGATACATTCTGGAGAGGAATGCACACCTCTAGCGTTCGTTAGTGTGTTTTCCCTGTCGGGCGAGGAGGAGGTCAGCAGTATGGACGGGCAGCGAGGCGTCGGCCGGTGGGAACGGCCTCTCTTCCCAACTGCACTTCTCCCACACGTGCTTTCTTGTTTTCTCGCTCTCCCACAGTTTGCTCTCTCTCCATCCTCTCTCCATCCTCTCTCCATCCTCCCCCTCTCTCTCTCTCTCCATCCTCTCTCTCCATCCTCTTTCTCTCTCTCCATCCTCTTTCTCCTCATTCTCTCTTTCCATTATTTCTCTCTCTCCATCTTCTCTCTCTCTCCATTCTCTCTCCATTCTCTCTCTCTCCATATCCTTTCTCTCCATCATCTCTCTCTCCATCCTCTCCATTCTCTCTCTCCATCCTCTTTCTCTCTCTCTCTCATCCTCTTTCTCCTCATTCTCTCTTTCCATTCTCTCTCTCTCTCTCTCTCCATCTTCTCTCTCTCCATCCTCTCTCTCTCTCCATCCTCTTTCTCCTCTCTCTCTCTCTTTCCATTCTCTCTCTCTCTCCATCTTCTCTCTCTCTCCATTCTCTCTCTCTCCATCCTCTCTCTCTCCATCCTCTCTCATTCTCTCTCTCTCAATCCTCTCCATCCTCTCTCTCTCCATGCTGTCTCTCCATCCTCTCTGTCTCTCCATCCTCTCTGTCTCTCCATCCTCTCTGTCTCTCCATCCTCTCTGTCTCTCCATCCTCTCTCTCTCTCTCCATGCTCTCTCTCCATCCTCTCTCTTTTTCTGTCTCTTTACCGCCTCCGTTCTTCCCTCTCTTCTTCATGGCCAGGGCCAAAATGAAAGCGTGCGCTGCTTTCATATGTGCTTCCCCTTGACTTGATGGATGCCCTCAGGGGCTACTTTGAAGACTGTGCACAACGGCAGGAAGTCCTCCACAAACATACAAAGCCCCGCAGAGGTTCAAATGTTTACGATCACATGTCTACAATGGTTGCAGTTCACCGCACATCAGCTGGGCACAATGATCCAATCAAGCGGCTTTAGTACCCAATAAAGTGATCGAAGGTTTTAATACTTTTTTGGTTTGTTTCGTAATTAGTGTATTGATGAAGTCATGTATCAAAAACGTGTCTCAATTGTGTCTCTGTACCCCCCACACCCACACACACACACACACACACACACAGTGCCTAGGCTGGCGGTGGTGAAGGAGATGATCCGGAGGCTGCAGGACCTGCGCCACACAGACCAGGTGCAGCGGGCGTACGCCCTCAACTGCGGCGAGGGCGCCACAGTGAGCTACGAGCTGCAGATCCGCGTGCTGCGGGAGTTCGGCCTGCCCGACGCCGCCGCCGAGCTGCTGCAGGTACAGGGTGCACCCCCTCACCCTCCTCCACCCCCTCACCCTCCTCCACCCCCTCACCCTCCTCCACCCCCTCACCCTCCTCCACCCCCACCCTCCTCTGGAGTCACACGGCCAACACGACACTATCTGACACGCGCCCCTGCCCGTGTGATCGTCACTAGCCAACAGTGAGGCGCCACCGGGGCGTTCAGTTAGCATTAGCGTCGTGTGCCTCTTTTGCGCTGAGTCACGCATGTCAGCGTCCACGAGAACATTTGAACTCTTTTAGAAATGTCCCGAAATTGATTGCGTAGTCAAAAATATTGAAAGCCTAACTGCGATACAGGACCCCAAGCTATACAGTGTCCCATCCGTCGACGATCTGATGGTTAGCGTAGATGAGGGAAGTGCGGAGCGCCATTGAACGGCAGTTAGTGTGATTTGGGTTCTTTTCTTTCCTCCCCGAGCTGGGATGAATGTCACCGCTGCCCCACGTCATGACGGAATGTTCAAGGAATTTGGCCGCAGCACAGGCGGCATTTAGTTTTCTCCCCGCCCTATTAATGTTATTTACCTTCCTGTCAAAAGGGCCGAGGTGAACTTCAACAAGTATATGGCTTATATGTGACTTTGTGTCCAAAGTGCTGTGGTTTTCCAGACTGCCATAAATTATGGTTTAACGTCTGGTTTATTAAGTATCTTTGGCAGGTTTTTGCCTCAAACTTTCTTTCCCCCCCCCCCTCCCCCTCATCATTCCTGACTCATTCTTTACTCCACCCTGTAGAACCCTCACAAGTTCTTCCCCGAGGAGCGCTTCGGAGACGAGAGCCCCGTCCTGGCCCTGCGCCAGTCGGGCCGTTGCCGGGTCAACAGCAGCCCGGCGGTGGAGAGTATGTTCACCGACCTGGAGGCTATGGCTGCCTTCCACCCTCCCCTCCCTCCTCCGCCGCCGCCCTACCACCCCCCGGCCACGCCCAGCCACGCCCAGCTGAAGGCGGGCTGGCGGCCCCGCATCCCCTCCCAGCCCCCGTCGCGCTCCTTCTCCTACCCCTGCAACCACAGCCTCCTCCACCGCCAGCCCTCCGCCTCCTCCAAGCACGGCAGCCCCGCCTACCTGCCGCCCGGGGTGAAGGTCCTGCCGCCGGACTGCACCAACCCCCAGGGCGGGGGGGGACGTGCGCCGCACCTGGACAAACAAGGGGTGAGTCCAGAGGCCCGGAGTCTAGTGTCGAGGTAGGCTAGAGACGGAACGGTCTGTGGTTGTGACATTTAAACCGATGCGGTTGGTTGTGTTTCGCCATTTCATAGCTGCGTTTCTGTGTTTTCACCTTCCTTGCTGGTTTGTGTGTGTTCGTCCCCCCTCAGAACATAGAACCCGTCATCAACGAGTTCATGCCAGACATCGCCATGGGGGTGTCGGCCATGACCCTGAAGGAGCGCCGTCCCCCGGAGGTCAGCATGGATGTGGAGCCTCACGAGCCCCACCCCTCCCACCTGTCCGCCGCCCCGGCCCCGCCAGCGCCCCACTGCCACGCGGCCCGCCACCCTCACGCCTCCCGCAAGCGCCACGCCGCCGAGCCCAAGCCAGAAGTCCAGCCGGAGTACCCCGACCTGTACGAGTTCTCCGGCCGCCACACCGGCTCCTACCCCGGCCCCGACCTCTACAGCCACAGCAGGGCGCCCCCCGGGGGTCCCGGCCCCCCGCCGTCCTACCCCTCGGACCCCCAGCAGCACCCCTGCCGGCCGGCCGCCCCCGCTGGGGACCCCCTCCGCCTGGACGTCCTGGAGCAGCCCCCCCAGAGGCTGGACTTGGCTCTGGCCACGCAGGGTGGAGGGGCGCAGGCCGGGGCGGCCGCACACGGGCCGAGGGGGCGCCCCGGGACGGAGACAGACCTGACTTGTGGACTGGGGCCGTCCCGGCACGTGGAGGCGTACGAGGAGTGGGCCCCGGCACGCCGGGCCGGAGCAGAGACGAAGGGTGGCGAAGACTCGATGGGGACCAGAGACCGTAGGTCGCCCAGCAAACCAGACTACCCTTACAGGAAGTCTGCACTCTGACCTCTGGCCTTGACCCCCGCCCCCCCCCCTCCCACCACAAGTCTGAGATGAGCTAGAACTATAAACAGACTGGTATACAGACAAACTATCCAGACAACCTAAAGACAACTGCATCCGGTGATGGGCAGTGTAGTCTTGGGTGGTGGTGAGGCGTTCTTTCCATTCTCTCCCTCCGTTCACTCTCATGCACAGGTCAGGGGAACGGCTCCGAACACGGGGGGGGGGGGGGGGGGGTCAAGCCCCTTCCACGGGAGGTCAGTGTGCCGCACCAGCGAGGTGCAGCAAGTCACAGTGCCTTCAGCATAAGCACCACAGCCCCGGACACAGCAGGGGGGGAAGGCTTTGATTTGGTTGCTCTGTCTCCTCTTCCCCACTCCTCGGCCTTGCCAGACTCCCCATCTCTCCCCAATTTGCCCGACGATGAAGCAGCTGTTCTCCAATCACCTTCCATTCCCCCTGTGCTGGTGTACGTTAGAAAGAAATAGAAAATCACCCCCACACATTTTTTTTCTTTTCTCCCTCTCCTGGTTTTGCAGTAATAGCCCTTGTAATACTCTGCAGTCACAAGCTGTATGTCAGTATGGGCAATTTAAGAAAATTGGTAATCTTCCCACTGGGCACAGTACCGGTCAGGCCACGCTCCAGGAATACTAATTAGAGTGAAGCATTATTAGAGGAAACAATGAAGGCTCTGCTTTTAGTTTTTTTGGGGGGGCCTGATGTTTCTCAGCCTTTCGCCTCCACTCCAAACTGCTACAGGCTCTTTGGAGGGGGTTTGACCTTTGCTGCTGTTAAAGGGGTCAAGACGGTACGGTTCTGTTTTTCTCCTTACACGGTTGGCATTTTAAACCAGCCTGCTAGTATTTCACCATCCGTGAATTAAGTGTGTGTCATTCATGCATTCACCCCCCCCCCCCCCCCCGTTCTTGTGTGTCCTAGTAGCTCTAACCAGTCCTTACATCGGATCTCACTGAATGTCCATGTTGGAGCGGAGTATTTACGATGTCCTCTGGTGGATTTCTGTATTTCTTGGCGAGTTTTGGTCCAAGGTTATGTCTGCAGCGTTTTGCTCCTTCGTAGCCCATAGACTCGACACCCCGTCGCAGGCTGTGAAGAACGATGCTCCCCTCAGTGAGACCTGGCTCCCCTCAGGTAGACAGAGCTCAGCCAAACCAAACCCAGATCCCCGCACCTCCTCAGAGGCGATCCGAGCCGGAGGACGCCGTCGGCCCCATGAACCGACACCGCGGGTGTCGAGAGGGGCGACACCCTGCGCCCTTCCTTACATTGCTTCACCCCACAACTAAGATTACTACGATGTCAGAGGGGCGGGCAAGTAAGACGAGGTTGTTTTTTGGGTTTGTTTTTTACCATCCTCCGAACGGAACCATTCAAAAACCAGCATAGCATAAAAACAAAACAAAAAAGTGCATACCCATCGATTTAAGAGTACTGACAAGTTCATCGATTTAAGAGCACTGACAAGTTCATCGATTTAAGAGCACTGACAAGTTCACATTTTCTCCATATGTTGCTACTACCATTGTCCCCCCCGTCCCCCGTCCCCCCCACTGTGTCAAAAGACTCCGAACTCGAACTGTTATGATCTCTCACACCCAGAGCGGTGTTGTCGTGTCGTGCACCTGTATTACTACCGTTCAGCCTCCCAGAGGCTCATCCAAATGGCCTGATTTTTGATGTATTTTCTTGAAATGCAATGCTTTTTTTTTTTCGGTTGACGGCAGCGGCCCGCTTTTTCGTTTTCATCCTTCGTTTCTGTTTGGGTTTTTTCACGACTGCAGCGATGTTTCCGTCTAGCTCGGGGCGTGGTCTCTGGGTCCTCGTTGTTTGCCGATGGAGTGGGGCTCTGGTTCCATCCTGAAGGCCTTGCTGCATCCATCTGTGAGGCCGGCGATGGAAAATGGAAACTCTCGAGCAAAGTCGGAGCATGTCAGGGCAGGAGTTTTTGGATGCAGGGCGGCATCGTGCGTTTCAAAGTCTTCCAGATATCCAGGCGGAAGGGAACATATTGGTGTCAAGATGTGAAGGCGATGAGCGTGTCGATTTGAAGCCAGTCTCAGCTGGCAGAGAGGAGTTATTAATAGCCATGCTCCATTATTTATGATTACATCCAAATTCAATTTCTGCTGTGTCGAATAATTTCTTTTTTTTCTTCTTCTTCTTCACGCATGCTCTGAAGGATATTTTGAGTCAAGTTGGTCTGAAGTCAAAAGTGCTTGGCAACTAGTTGGGCCTACAGTAGTCCACATAAGCTATTCCTGAGTCTAACAGAGAGAGCTTATCCGACCCATCATGGCAACCCTTTTGTGATTTGATCAGTGTTTGGTGGACTTGACTCTGGTCCCTGGCTACACTGTGTCTACCTCTTTCCTGTCTCCCCGACCTTCTACTACCCTCATTTAAGTAATATTTCAAACCCTTACTATATTTTCTACCAACTGTTCCCTAATGGAAATCGCTGGAACTCTGATATATGCACATCTGATGCTGGTACTGCTGCTCTGCTAAGCTTCTCTCAGATCCTAACATCCACAGAAACGGTTACGGGCTTTCACACTAATCATTTCGACCGCCCGTGGACGAGTCATCTCCTTTGCTGCTGCTCTCTAGCGTGAAAAAGGGACGTGTGTGTGTGTGCGTGCGTACACGTGGAACTGTTCACGTCTCAGTGCATGTGGGTGTGTGGTGGTGGTGTGGGACGATGGGTCCTTTGCCAAGAAGTGAAGCTCAACAATTCCTAGAGGCCTAAACCATTAAGGACACTATAGTAGGGAGGTCTTCTTCATTTTGTCCGATGATCTGTCAGGATTAAAGAAAAGGAAAGATCATTGCATTTGGTTGGTGGTTGCCTAAAACTGTAAAAGGTGTAATACACTTAACATCAGTACTTGTTTTGCTATGGGACGGCTGGACAACTAGGGGGGTGGTTGGTCACATTGACATCCAGTCATAACACTATCCAATGCTACGAGACTACTCATTGTCATGTGACCGTCCCCTAAGAGACGAGGGTAGGAGAACCAGTGTGTGTCAGCAGCAGCCCATCCCCTGGCAACCCACAGGGCCCTGTCTCCAGAGGCCGCCACCCCCGGGGCCACGCCCCCTCCCCTCCTCCTGTAGCCCTCTTGGCAGTTCAGTGGTCAGCCCCTCCCCCACGGCCAAGCAGAGTGCCAAGCCCCTCGCGGGAGTGCCGTGGGTCTGCTCACCGGAGCGTGCAGGGGAAGAGCCGGGAGAGAGACCCCGAAATAGCCACTCCCACCTCCCCCCACCCCCGTTAGGGTCCCTGAGGCGTCTCGGTGTCAGAGCACGGAGGTCAGAGAGAGGAGGGGGTCAGGCAGGGGATGGATGGAGATGCGGCCGCTAGTATGGGACTGCAGACACGAGACGCTGTCAACACTTTTCCATTACAGAAATCCCTCCCCACCCACCCAGCAGGAGAAGGGATCGAAGCGATACCAAATCTAATCACACGTGGCCCTCCCCCACCACAGGCTCAGATAAGGGAATCTCCCCCCCAAATCCCCCCCCGAGGAGGTGTCGAAATACCGCTGTTTCAGTCCGTGCTCTTTTTCAGGAGCTTGGCTTTTTTTGAAGGGAACCGTTTGCATCCCGGGAGCCAGGATTGTTGCTCCCCTCGTCCGTTGTCCCGTTTGAACCCGTAGCCCTGTAAGGACGAACAAAGCTATAGTGGCGTGTTGAATGCATCGCTTGTAAGGTGTGAGTGGGTTTTACTCAGAATACTCCCTGACCGAGCTCATTTCAGACCCCTGTACTCCGTCTGTGGTCTGGAAGTACAAAGCTTTTGCTGGACAACGATCCGACTTTTTGAAGAATGCTTCAAAAAAAATTTGGGGGGGGGCGTTTGCAGTTTAGGCCACAGATTCGAGTTAGGAGCATGAAGACCAGCCTTTGCAGTATGTCTTAAGCTGTAGCGACTTTTGTTTAGGTTTTCATGCCACAGATGAATTCATTCCTTTGTTCTGTAGCATTTGAGCTTTTGACTACGACAGTTAAGCAACGTCGCGATGAAAGACGGAAGATCTCGACCCCAGCTCGAGAGCGACGATCGCGGTTTTCAAATACTGTTTGAGAGTCTAAAATGTTCATTTGTTGATTCATATGCTGTTGATGTTAGACGATATTAAAAGACTGAGGGTCTTACCTTGCACTTAAGTACACACACCCCCTCCCGTTATTGTATGTTCTGCTCAGTATTTGTTATCCTCACGATGGAGAGGTGCCCTTCACTTGTTTGAGCTGGACACCCGTGACATACCCGCCTACATATTCTCTGAAGATATATATTTTTTCAAGTACTCATTTGCTGGTAAGCTCTCAAAGGTCGTCAACCAATGTTTTGCCTCAAACGATGCACTCACTAATATCCTTAGGTTGTCCCAGGAACCAGCAGTTGTAGCTGGGCACGGTTGAAGGGTAGGTCGGTCGGTCGGTCGGTCGGAGGCGAAGGGAGGAAGTTAACTTATTTTTCTTCTTTCATGAACATCCTCTTTCAGGGGTGTACGGGGAGGGTTCTTTTGGTTCAAGACTGTTTTGTTGTGTCCTCTTCCTGTTTTAAACCCCCCACCCCCCCACCCATGGATGGAGACGAAAGAGTGCCTTCTCTGCCAGTGGCCGGGTACCCTCCTTACCTGCGTCTTATGCAAACCTTTTTCTACCTGCCCACGCAATCCAGTCTCTTTGTAATAGTGTAGCCAATGCATCGTGTACATAGTGATTTTCAAAGAGTATTTTTTTGGTTTTATTTTAGGTACCTTTGTCTCTGAAAAAGTATTGGTTTGTTGTACATAGACAGTTTTTCTATATATAAAACAAATATGCCCCATATATTTGTTGTATATATATATATAGAGAGAGAGAGAGAAAGGATAATACGCATTCTCGTAGCTACTTGTAAGGAATTGTGGAAATTCTATTTTTCTACTCTTCTCGATAAAGAGTGTGAAAGTGGTGAGCTCAAATCTGCATTTTAGGTGACTGATAAAATAAACAGCTTTGATAGAAATTAAGGATTTGTGTGGAGTTTTTTCCTTTGTGAAAAAAAACAACTGCTGGTGAGAATGTCAAGCTTAACAGATTTTCGTCTCAGCTCACATTCAAAACTTGTATTCCTAAAATCAATCAATGCAGGAAAGTACTCAAATTAAGCCATGATACTGGACAGAGGGTATTTTATGATTCCCCTGTGTGGGAAGAAAGAAAGCATTTTCCCTGTGAATTACAGGTGGGGCTTCTTGTATAACTTTGACCGACAAAACAGTAAATTGACAATTTCTTTATTTCTCAAAGAACAATAAAAAGGGACAAAAATCCGACATGGTTATAGACTTAACAAGGGATTTCGATGTGGTTCGGCACTGACTTCTACTACACTTGTGTCTGAATAAAGAATATTTAATAAGTACAGCAGTGACATTATTTAATCAGCAAGATGGTAATGCAATGGAGCATATTGTGGAGAAAAATGCCTTTTGTTTGGACCAGGTTAACTACGGTTTGACCCTTTTCTCTGACCCCTGCAAGGCAGTGAAGGGTAATGCATTCAGTTTGAATGTTTGAAGAAAGAACCTATTGAAGTCTACCCTCAAATGAACGCTTAATGAAATGTCAGGGGAACCGCTGTCATAAGCACAGGGTCCGTAATGTCTGTATACAGCTCTTTCCTTTTGTCTGGAAAAAGTCTTAAAGGGGCCACAATAAGATGGCCTTTCCTTCTGGGAAATAAAGATATATTCCACATTGATCAAAGCGAGCCTCTAAAATGACTGGCTGGGGTTAGTTTCCTTCAGTAACCTGCAGAGACCTAATTAACCGTGTAAATATTCTGAGGAGGAGCCAGGACAACAAAGCACACTGTTGATCAGAGCGGCATCAAGGCTGACACACCAAAACCGATTTTCCGGTACAAAACACGTTTCAAATGCATACTGGTTGAAAATACAGAAGACGGGAGAACAAACGACATGGACTCCAAAGACATGTGGGGAGAGTGGGACCATATTTTCACAAAGTGAAATGAAGAACAAGAAGTCAAGTAGCGACAGGTGTTTGGGAATGTGGGAAGGAGAGACGTGAGCAGGGGGGGGGGGGGGGGGGGGGGCAGATGGAATGGAGCCACTTCAGCTGCAGTAGTACTGGCCGGCGTTGGCCCGCCTCCTCTTGCGGCTCTGCTGCTGCTCGAAGAACTGCCGGATGTCCTCCGGAGTCACCACCTGGTGGACGCAGGAGAGGGGGGCAGTACCGGCGAGGTCAACACATCTCTTATGGCCCGTAAACGCAAACATGGAATCACACACACACACCCCCCCCCCCCCTTTATTTTTTTGTTGCTTATGCCCATTAACTTGAATTATCATCCTGGTTAGTAACGGTAAAAAGAACTGTGCAGGCTTTAGTACCTCCCAGATCATTTTCTCACACCGACTCACTGAGCATGACCCCCAAAGTGGTCCCCTCCTCTTGAATAGTAGCGCTAATGGCCAAAGTTGTCACTGACCTTTCCCTCCGCTGCGAATCTCTGCAGGAAATCCTTCAGCTCGGTCTTCATGTCATTGTATCCTGAGAAGGAGGAAAAGATACTGGTTTAGCATGCGGCGAAGAGTCGCTGCAGCTCTGATGGCTGGGCTCGCTCACCTAGATCCCCCGGTGGCCTCGCAAAAGGAATTCAATCTGGGGCACAATAAATGCAGCCCAATGGACAGGTCAAACCCATTCAACACCTGCTTGCCCTCTTTCCTTTCCCCGTTTACACTTTCGGGTTCAGTTTATTAGACATGAAGCCCAGTTCTTTATTACTACAAAATGTAAGCTCTGCATCTAAACCCTTCTTCGGCTTCATCACTTGGGCGATTAATAAGACTGAATTGTGCCCAGGGAGAAAAAAAAACCTTCTAGACATGAAGATTTCTAGACTTTCCATCACAAATCTCAAATGTAATGTCTTAATGTAGACCCACATACACATTCAGGAAGAAGCCATGTTCCAGGACAAGCCTGTGTCTTTCCTCTCTCCCCCCACCCCTTGTACCGTGGATGATCTCCAGCTGCTGCACGCGCCCGAGGTTGTCGAGGGCTGACATCAGCGGGTCGCGACCCTCGGCGCCGCCCCGCCGCTCCTGCTCTGTGGTCTTGCCCTTGTTCTCGTAGGCCAGGACTGTGTCGGACTCATCCAGCAGGAAGGACACGCCCGCCTCAGCGTACGACCTCTAAACGTCCCCCGGGGAGGCAGGAAACGGATAAGCAAACCGTACCAAGTCGAGGAGGACATTGAGGGTCTGTTGTGAACTGGTCTCCACAAATGTCATTTACTCTAATTACAGAAGCATAAATACTTCAAATACACACATGCTTCCTTAAAACGTGAGTTCATTCCTCGTCGACAGCTTGAGGAGATATTTAAAAAGGCTTTGTTCTAGAGAAGCAGTCAGGGCACCTTACCTTGCAGCTGGCACAGGAGCAGAGCTTGGTCCGCCAGGCTGAGGGCCAGAACACGGCTCCGGTCCGGGTCTTCTCCGGCCCTCTGCTCTTCAGCTCGGTCAGCCTGCACTCCGGAGCCTCGGAGGGAGACCCCACCTCCAACTCCTGGTGCTTCCTCTTACAGCTCGATGACCCGTTGGCTTTTGACTGCATAACAGACCGCGTGTTTAATGAACGTACGGTTCTTCATTCGCAATACGTGTTCTTAACTCTCCTCTAACCCTATCCTGGATGTATAATTGTGTCTTGCTGAGTCTAGATGTACGGTTGAATTCAAGAGAGACGTGAGTTTAGGAGTCAAGGAGTCTCGACACAACTTGACAAGATGGGGCCAGGCCAATTCACGACAAAGCCATTACACACGCCATTCACTCAAGCATCAGCGCTACTGAGAACTGAATAGCATCAGGCGGGAAATGTGTGCACATCTTCCCAGCAAGAAAACGGTTTGTATGGAAATGTAGAAGCTCTTGGGTTGCCATATTAGCTGTCAAATGACTTGAGAGGCTGACTAATAAAATTGATCTTGTTTATCGTACGTGGAGCCGCAAAACCTTAAGGCTGCTCCTTGTAGACCGGAGAATATGAGGTCTGGCACGGGCCATTTATCCCCTAAATACCCACAGGGTAGTAAACCAGCTGGGTGCTGCGCACACACACACGCTGCTTGGTGCTGGAGGAATAGTGCCACCTAGTGGTAATCCTCCACTCACCGGAGCACAGTCCAAACCTCTTTCAGAGTAACGTGAGGACAGAGGTCTAAACAGTTTTGTGTCAGTACGAAAATAAGAGATTTGTCCATGATTATATATATATATATACACACACGCCAACCCAACATTCATTTGACTCAAGCAGTTGAACAAGCCAGTTCCCTGTCCACGTCTGCTAAAAACAGCACGCATGGCTGCGTGTGGGATTCTAAGGTGACGTATTAACCCTTGTGTTATCTTCGGGTCATTCTGACCCATCAGTCATTGTGACCCACCGTCGTATTGCGACAAATTTACCGCATAGAAAAACAAAGTGAAGCTTTTTCTTTTAACCGTTGGGCTGTCTCAGACCCCCCACATTGCGAAAGTTAAAAGAAAATAATTTGTATTTGTTTTTGAATTGGGTAAAATTGGGTAAACACAACGATGGTTCGTTATGAACCTTTGGGTCATGTGACCCGAAGGCAGCACAAGGGTTAAATGTCTTATCCATTGTCGGCGTTAACAAAGATGGGGCTCCGTAATGAGGCGGAGCGGGGTGGTTGTCCTACCATGTCCTCCCCGTGGTTGGTGAGACTTGTGGAGGCCTCTTCTGTTCCGTCCTTCCCTTCCTCGCTGTGCTGTCCTCCTTCCGTCTTCACCTCCTCCTCTACTTTGCCCGGGCTGACTTTGGTCACAGGGGGCACTGTGTGGACAACCATACAATTAAGCCATGGCCTTCTTGTGAGCAACGGAGAAGATTCAACGACAAACCCCCCCAAAAATGACAACCGCAACTACTACACGAATTCAATGTGTGCAGGCAGGCACTCGATAACAATGATTATTTTATCCCGCTCCATACTTTTATACTAGCCTTGTGTTGCCTTCGGTCACATGACCCAAAGGTTCATAAGGAACCATCGTTGTGTTTACCCAATACAAAAACAAATTAAAATAATTTTCTTTTAACCTTCGCAATGTGGGGGGTCTGAGACAGCCCGACGGTTAAAAGAAAATGCTTCACTTTGTTTTTGTATGCGGTAAAGTTGTCGCAATACGACGGTGGGTCACAATGACTGATGGGTCAGAATGACCTGAAGATAACAAGGGTTAACATCCTTGAAAACCGTGTCGGGATGACGTCCGTTTTTTTTAAACCTTGATGCAGCGCAAAGTAAAGAGTGTGACGGTGTCACCTTCCAGGTGGGCTGCGTAGATCCACAGGAAGGCGTTCTTGTTCATGCACGACTCACACACCATCTCCTGAAGCTCCACGCACTCTGGAACAGGGCGGCTCAGGTGCTGCAAGAACATCGTTGGACTATGAGAGGCAAGTTCTCAATAGATAGTCATTTGCAGATGGGTGTTCCTCTTTCATTGTAAAACGGGTTTACATAGATGGATATATATCTATATAGATGACTCTGAATGTCGATTTCAAGGAGACCGTTTTGCTGGGGTGCTTTGCTTCCTACCCTGCCATGGAGCCAGTCCTCACAGACGATGCACTGAATCATTTCATCTTCCACCTGTGACGTGAGGGAAATATGTTTGCTGTTGTGGTTTTGACGTGATTGTATCATAGATTGGAAGGTAAAAGTGTGTTCTCACTCGATGTGTATGGAAACAAGGTTGTGTATTCGAATATTCAACACATTCTTACATGGTCTTCAGGGTCTGGATATGGTCTGTTACAAGTGCAATACAGACCAAAGAAGTTATGGCTGTACTTGTTGTCAGTGTTCAATGGATCTTTCTCCTACAAAAAAGAGTTAGTCAAAGAAAAAAATGATGTTTTCATATTGTTCTTGTTGTCATTTAAAGGATGAATGAACACATTCCATGAAATTGTTTGGAACCTTACAGAGTACAGCTTGCACTCCGTCTGTCCAAATTTGCTGTTTCCACAGTCACAGCGGAAGTTTCTGTGAGAAGATAGGGCATGTCACATTTCACAAACAAAATGAAGCTTTTGCCGCACATCTTATGTTTTGTCGAGCACAATTCGCCGAGCGCAATCACTGGTCTTCAAAACCATGACAATGCGAGACAAACATCTTGTCCAAATCCAACTCCAAGCATTTATCCAAGCTCACCTTTTGGTGTACAGTTCGAATAGATCATGGCCCTCATGGCATTTGTAGGAGCAGGCCAGACAGACGCCTGCTGGTTCACCCCCCTTCGGTGTGCAGGTGTTACAGGCATATAGGGCCTGTCTTTTCACATGCCCCTGCCAAAACAAAATCAAGACAAACATGGTACATGTCATAGATTGATTTGTACAAGAGGCAGATAGTAGAAACCTGGCCTGCCTACACAAGTGGATTAGTTTGGATAAATTAAAGCAGAACCTTAAAATAGCACACAGGTCACCTATGAATTGAAAAACAAAAGGTACCGTATGTGATCGTATCCCATTTCTGGCCTGTGCCACGGCACTTGCTTTTAGAGGTAGACCTCATTTTTTGCAGCTTGTTATTCAAAAATATGTAATAACTAACCACTATCAAACAATCTATAGCAAAGCTGTAGCATTGCTAATAATACAGAGCACGACAATGCATGTAGGCCTGTGTCTTTCATAACGCCAACAGGATACCTCTGGATATGAACACTTTTCAGAATCACTGCCCCCCAAAACGGCTGATGCCTCGTTCTCCAACTCCTCGTCCTCTTCCAGAACATCTACTAAGGAAAGAGTCGCCTCGTCTCCCTCATTTGCCGCCATCCTAGATGAGAAAGGGAAAATGACTGCAAGTTCCTGTTCCAGGGCAAAAAAAAACGGCTACCCAGAATACCCAGGCTGGTAAGTGCCAACAATATCGCGGATTTTGCTTGCAAAGTTAAAAACAGTATGTCGACCAATTCCACCTAAAATAAATAACGTCTAGCCATGAGTGCTTTGTTGACAACTAGACACAATGTTGCTTCAAATGACAACATCCGCACGATTTCCGGAATGTGCGACGCGTTAAATTATTTAGCGGGAATTAATTTTAAAAAAAGGACCTTTGATTACCCTGGTTTGCTCAGTCTGAAAGATATTTTCAGATGCTTATAGGTTGAAAATTATGTTTACATTGCATCCCATTAGTCTATAATGTGTTGACATAAACTATATCAACAAAAAACGTTTCATCTGAAAAAGTGCTAAAGTATCCGATTGGACGTAAAAGGTAAAGGATGTGACGACTTGGAAAGTTGAAAGTTCATAGTTTGCAGCATAACAAATATGGAGCTACGGGGGGAGCTCAAATATAGAGACGGAAGAAAGAAAGAATTATTAATAAAAACAGAAAATAGTTTACCCTCATTGATAGTGGGGATAAAGAAATTGAACGCCGAGGTATCGGTGCTTCTTACCGAGCTAGTTGTGCAAGAAAAACTTAACGGGGGCAGTGACGACCAGGGAGATTTTGAAGCTGATGATGGTGAGATTTAAATTATGCCATAGGCCCTTTTCTTTAGAGCTGGTGTCAAAGTAAAAAATCAAGATAGCTAGCAGTTTCCCAAATCCTATCCGTATGACTTTTCTTTATAAATTTGCTAGGTAGCTAGCGGGTTAGGGTGGCTCCCTTCTTTATCCATTCAAAAACAACTATTTACGTGCACTATCAAATGTAGCCTAATAATTGTTTGATTTGGTTATATAGCACCAACGCTAATGAGCAAAGCCTTGTTATGTCAGTCAATAGTTTCGCTGATAATCTCCTAAGAAATATATTGATGTGTATAACATGTATTTTATGTTGTAGATGGAGAGAATGACAGTGACGACGAGGAGGAAGACACAAAAATTGTGATCAAGGCTCCTGTGTCAGAACCTCCAGCAAAACGATCTAAAAGCCTGAGAACATAAGGGCTCAAGGGCCACAATGGCGCCTGGTCCACTACAACAAAACTGTGGGATTTATACTTTGTCATAACTCATGTATCAGGCAAATAATCTTCACCTCACAAAACGAGTGTAATTTAGGTTTATTTCTTGTTGACAGATCAGAAAGTTGTTCTAGTGTTTGCCTTCTTGTAAAAATGACTATGAATGACATTTTCCAAAACATTGTTTTTTTCTTCTAATCCCAGGCCTTTTTTGTTTTTGTGTAACACCGTGCACTTACAAAAGAAATACAATCAGAAGCTCAAACATACTCTTTCGAGAAAACAAACATTAAGACAAGCCCTTTGTATTCTTACACCACTGATTTAAGAGATATTGGAAAAACTGAAAATGTACATGTAGCCATGAAGAGTTCCAATGGAAGCCTGTGTCTATGAGCAACCCTGTGCATTCAAATTATGGGATGGAGGTCTTTGGCAAAAAGAATTCCACAAAATGCATAAGGACCTGTCAGTTTATGTACTTCCATGAACAAGTCTACTTCAAATTATTTTTTTACGGGAAGATGAAAGGTTTCAGTCTTACCGAGGCAACTCATCTGTCAAATATTTATAATGGTTTGTGACCACACCTGGGGGGTTAAAGAAAAGTCAATTAGTCATTTCAACAGCTTTTCTTTAGAAGGTTGCATTTAGGTCTGAGGACTTAATAACTAAATGATACACAAATATTTACAGTGTTGTGCCCAGACCTCTCAAATAGAGAATATGTAGACAAACCTTTCAACATAGCCAATCCTGGGAATCCCAGCTAAGTTGTTTACATATTGAGGTAATGGTTTTGAACTAGCAAATACTGAAACCCTGATTGGCTTAAATGACCTTGTTTTATTTTAGTAGGTGCAATGTTACACTGCAACTACAACTCCAAATAGATGGCACCTGTTTAAATGGAGAAAATGGACAAGGGGTTTATTATGATTAAGAAAACATGCCACAATAAATTACCTAAAATACAGTCCAACTTCCAAGTAGACAGTGCTTTATTGTATTCAAGGATCAACTGAAAATAAATAGTCCACCATTCCCTTTTAGTTAGATCCATATGCCAGATTGAATGTTACATAATTCTCAATTACATTCATTACTTAAGAACCAAGGAGATTCCAAACTAGTAGATGTATGTATGTATGTATACCCGTCAATCAATATAAAACAAAGAAAACACAATAACCCAATGCTAATATTTAAGTTCAAATGAATGTAGGAAATGTACTTGAGATCATGTCACAGGGCTGTGTGAAATGACACAGACAGCCATATTCATTTGTCACATTTTCATAGAAAGGGGAAGAGTTCAAAAATAGTCTCCATTTCAAATGGGAAGGCTTCATCCTGTTTCCTTTACCGTTTCTTTGCTCAGGATTTGAGATAATATAATTGGCAGTATTAATGTACCTTGGAGCTCTACATTTCTAAAAGATTCTGTAATTGCTTATCAATATTCCTATATTATTACACAACAGACCGGTGCTTCTAAATCCCACATAAAAGGACGCAAATATATTCACAAATTAATCATACGGTTTCATCAGTACAATGGCACACAATGTGAACAATGTTTGATAACTGGTCGCTGGGCTTCAGAATGTGAATGTTCAGCATACCAATCTTTACAGGAATTCCTAAAAAAAAGGCACAAGCTATTCCCCACCCCCCCAAAGAAATACTAATTTCAACCCATTTCATAAATACAAAATGTGTCCATATTGCAAGAGACAGAATGACACAAATGTTTTGTATAACAAGATATGCCACACATCACTGAACTAACACATTTGAATACATTCAAACAAAAATACACAGTGCTGTGATACTTGTCATTGTACGTTTTACAATGGATTTGAAATGTTAAAGTACCTACAGACCTTTCTCAACTAACTTGCCAATATGGCTTCTTCAATGCTTTCCTCATAAATTGTTTTTTTTTAAGACAGGGAACTGAGTTATTTATTAAAATACCAAAGTAAATGGCATTTTCATTAAATGAATAAACTGGTTTCACAGGTTGTATCAAGAATACCCAGCACCATTTGGTCCAATCTTTGTTCTGTGCAAGAAAGGACAAAACTCATTGGAGTGACACACCTACCCTTGTTAATTTTAGGGATCCCAGACGCCTACAAAATAAACCAACCCCTTAATCATATTGCCCAGTGAAGTCTGTTCTATAAAACACTGTTTTGTGATACTGCGAGGGAGTGTTTTGGAACATAAGGGTTGAGAGGGTCAGAAGTAAGTTGCCCAGTTAACGTGCCTAGTTAACAGCAGCTCCCCAGAGTTTCCCATGTCAGCAGTCCCTTGGTTGGCCCCTTCAAGTGTCAATCAGCTGCAGCCGGCTGATCTGATTTGATGCCTTGGCAAAAGTGTGGTGGCGGTTGCAAAGGACTGCCAGGCATATAGGCAGAATGCAGTAGCCCACTGTCTTGGGGTCAGCACGGGTACATGAGTAAAGGAAGAGGAAAACCTGGAGGTAGGGGATGAGGAATATGGTTGCCCATACCCAGAATGGCAAGAGCAAGAGATGGGTCTTGAGACTCTGGGCCCAGGTGAACAAGGAGGGGAGAGGAGAGGAGGCAGTGTCCCCTGCCTGGTTCTGCTCCTTCTCCTGGGCTACCCTCTCCACATGCTCGAGGGTGAAGCGGTTATAGGTCTGGTTTATTTCAAATACATAGTAGACGGCTGCCACACTAGCCAGCAGGTACAGCCCCACGCCAATCCACCCCATCCGCTGGCGGAAGTTCATCATTCTCCATACTCGGCCCTGGAACAAAAGCCGAGAGGTTGGAGGCATACAATCTAATTCAGTAAGTTTCAGGGTCGTTCATATGGGAATGAGTGTTTTATCACAGGGTCTTCATTCTTGTTTTGAAAATATCAGCTGTAGCACGGGCGACGGTATGCATACTATGCAATTAAAACAAACCAGTCATGAGAAACATACCCGATTTATTTAGCAAACCAGCTATATAGCACACGTTAGCTAGCCTTGCTAATTAGTGAGCAAATCTAGTTGTTTACGCACTTAAAAAGACAAACTTCTGGTGGAATATTTGTGAGAATGGTAGAGCAAGGTAATAGACCTACAACTAACACGTCAGGCTACCTTGCTAGCGAGACATTATGCTAGCCTACAGAACAAATACCATTATGATTCGACCTAGTTTGCTAACAGTAGCTAGCAAGCTTAAGTATTAAAGTTGTAAAACAGTTATTCCCTCACCTCGCCTTCGTTTACATGTCAACTCAATCAGTTGACTGAGGGCACTTGCCGATGGTTAATTTCATTTAAATTCATTGTATATTATTTCCAAAAGACCAGGCTGCTACCATGATTCTATCTCTTGTTGTCATATGACTTGTAACACCACAAGACTAGACATCCGGGGAAGTGTCATCGAAAATATGTCAGTGTGCCATCTACTGTTGAAACTGTAAACTATGTGTACGGCCAATATTTTACAGGCTGGTTCTACATTTATTACCTGTAGAAAGTGATTATATAGACACGAATGATTGTTGATGGCTAAAGTTACAGATTTTGTCCTTCTACTAGTGAACTTCTACTAGTTCAGTTTGCACAGTGTTTTTATTGGCCATACATAAACAGCAGTTCACCTTTCGCTGATGGAGTACAGAACACCATAATTAATCAACAGTTTTATTCGGCTTTTAGATTTTTAGGGAAAGGTTCATTAATGATGACGACACCTGCGCTTTCAAAATCAACCACGAATATTATTTCCAGATGATGGGTGAAATGGGTGTCACAGCCTATATTGTGCAATGTATTTGTCAAGTGCAAACAGCGTCAACACTTAGCTCTGTCCGCCTGACAGGGAAAATGTAACCAGGGAATACATGTTGAATCCTACATTCGTTTTTTTTTTAAATGTTCTTAAGGTTCACGTAAACTGTGACAATGTTTCAAAATCATATGTGTGGTATAGTACATGAAATCTCATTCTCAGTTTTTCACAATTGTTAACACGTTTCTCAAAACAATAACGGCTTTCTCAAAACTGCACACACAAAACTGAAAACTTTTTCATAGTCAAACATAAAACAGCACACAAATATGCAGGAAAAAAAGTTATATTTCTGAACAGTACACAACTGTCAACGGGCCTGCTCGACCCCCATTGAATCCAACCTCATTACAGTTTTCATATAGCTCATTAGCTGTGTCATGCTCCTGGATCTGCTGAAACAGACAGCATGAGAATGCAGAGGGAGTCAGGTGGCTGAGCGGTTAAGAAATCGGGCTAGTAATCAGAAGGTTGCTGGTTCGATTCCCTGGCCGTGCCAAATTATGGTGTGGCCTTGGGCAAGGCACTTCACCCTACTTGCCTCAGGGGAATGTCCCTGTACTTTCTGTAAGTCGCTCTGGATAAGAGTGTCTGCTAAATGACTAAATGTAAATGTAAGTTATAGTATAGACACAGATAGGTCAACACAGTGGGCTACAGTGAGACACTGTAGAAAAGGAACAATATTGGATTACAGGTACAATACATGCATGTGTCAGTGCTGAATGTATGGGACTTACAAGCACAAACTCTCGATGTAACTCCTTGATGTGGTCTGTGTTCCGGTCGAATGGGACTCTTGTTTCATCCACATGGCATTCCTGCGGAGAAAACGGTCCAGTGTAGAGAGGCTGCAGGCTGGATGTTTCTGAATGTGGCATGGTCAGCCAGGATCCTGGTTTGTATCTGTCGAAGTGTGATAGTGTTGTTTTCACAAACCATATTCACAATGTCAGTCTCCTGTTCGGCTGTGAAAGTGCATGTTCTTCCTCCACGGTGTGGTTCTCTTTCAGTCCTGCAAAATACAAATACTGTTAGCACACTGTATTCTATTGATATGCAGTATTTCAGTACACAAGGCTAATAGATGTCATACCTGTTCTCCATTCTAAAGGTTCTAATGATGGCAGCAACTGTGAAGCGCTGAGATTTGGTTGGACCCTCTGGCCAGCCTCCCTCATGCTCAAACCATGGTTGAGCATGTGGTCAACCATGTGGCCCGAATCTCATTAGAGATGACCGTTCTCCTTCTTCTTTCTCCTCCTTCCTCTTCTCCTCTTCCTCCTTCTTGTCTTCCTGTTCCTCCTCCTTCTTGTCTTCCTCTTCCTCTCCTTCCTCCTTCTTGTCCAATTCCTTGTCCTCCTCCTCTCACTCTTACCCTTCTCCTTCTCTGGTTGTCGATATGTTCGAAGTTCTCCATTGTTCACCAAACAAAACAGACGCTCAAGGCCCTTTTTATGCTGCAGTCCTGATCGCAAATTGCTCACCAGACCTGAGTGTTTAGAGATTTGAATAGTTGTGTGTTGTAGGTTGATGCTTTGAGATTTTACATGAGAAGTGTGTGCAACAACTGTACATTGTGTGTAGTGTTTTGACAACAAGATGATGTGTAATTGACATCAGTGTGTAAACAAGGAAAGTCAGAGTCTGATGCAGATAAGGGAGTGTGAAGTAGTGCCAAATTGGGTCAAGCAATTGGTACATGAAGTGAAGGTTGTGAAAATTGTGCCAAATTTTTGCTTTTTGTGTGTTAACAATTGGGAAAAACTGTAACACTGTACATTGATAAGTATCATGTTTAGATACAACACCCTGTTGTCATTCCCCACTGGAATGAGTACTGATCTATAATAAAGGACCGTAGAAGTTCGTAAGGAGGACTAACACAGTCCACTGTTGAATCACCAGTGTAAAATGTATGATTCTTTCAAATAATATGAGGTAGGCTACTGTGAATTAGTAACGTAAATGTGAAGCTGGGCTATTCTTGGCTTATGTCTGCCTCATTTCTTCTGAGCTGAAATGCATTTTGGCCGAAAAATTGTGAAATCATCAAAGTAATATTTAAATCTGGCAGTAGGTCCTTGAACCCCATTTGATCTACAATTATGACTAATACTGTGTTTAATGCAGTGGATATGGGTGCTCCTTCATATGCAGATGACGGTGCAATCGGTAAGAGAGGGATATATGTTCCCTTTTTCCCTGTTTTGAGGAAGGTTCATGAGGCAATATATAAGGTGGAGGATGGATCTAGTAGGGGTTAAGGCTGCCTGTGTCTTGCTGTTGTACCCTGTATGTTTTTCCATAAGGAAGGCTGTGGAGGTGTGTCTGCTCCTGCATGGGCAACCTCAAAAGTACTTTTTTTGAATATAGAAGGGAAATGTGAGAGTCCTCATGTGCTAGTGCCTGGACAGGTGTGGGATGGCTTCCCCCTGCCTGAAGAGTCCCTGTTTGCTGTTTCTGGGGCCTGCTGGTTCTCAACTTTGGATATAGTGAGCAGATTACATCAAGTTATTGTAGCAGAATTCTACACGATGAAGACCACTTTTTGTACTTACTACGTAATATGTAAATTCAATTAGTTATTTCAAATTAGTTATTTTGTTTGGCAGGGCAATGATGCACCTTCACCGAATCATTCAATTATTCCACCCGTTTGATGAACACAGCCCCACTGACTTTCACGGAAATTGCACAAAATACAAATTATTTCTGTTTGTTTTGCCAGGACTGTTTGTCACCACAAGATATTGAATCAAATTAGTTTGGTACTTGTTTTGGCATTATGACAAGGTTTTAAAGGGAAAAGATACCACCAATAGAAGTCCTAAGACATTAACACATTTCAAAAATAAAAGGTAGAGAACAAGAAGTTTTACTGCAAAAAGTATTGTTCAAATGCTGAACTGTAAGGATAAAAGAAAGCCAAATTACTATGAATTAACTAGGCTAGTTTTTCTTCCAAACTAACTTGACAGGAATACCTGCACTGCATTTACCCGTTTGACCATTCCAGAGATTACAGAGATCTCTCTCTCGCTCATCCACTCACTCTGTCTGTCTCTCTTTCTCTCTCTTTCTGTCCACATTTGTCAAGGGCATGCACACACCTTGGGGTGATGAAGTGTGTATACAAAGCACCAATGAAAGCTTCCAAATGGGACATATTGTCAGTCACTATAACATTCTTGCTGCTTAGCACGCGGTGCGTCAGAGGGCGTGCCAATCAGTGCATTTAAAACCATTCATTCAGTATGTAACTTTCGGGTTTAACAGAGTCTCGGTGCACCTTTTACATAACACAGGAGCTAACCAAGTGGGATTAATTTACAATGACTGTGAAGGACACAACCATGGGTAAGCCCACAATTAATATGGTATCAGGGATTGTTGTGAGCTACAAGGGGGGTTCTGCGTAGACTTAATAAATATCCCTGTGGATGTTCAACGTGATATACCTGAAGAACGGATGTTCTTGCGACAGTAGAGCCGACACAGCAGATTTTGCCCGAGTAGGCAACGTTCTGTCCTCATCAGCAATGTAGCTACTATTCCTAGTTTGCTTTAACATTGTCTTTCCTTAACAACGTTATCTTAGATTTTTCAGGTTTGTTTTGAAGACACTTTTACGCCAGATTCACTTAACATCGTAACGAAACTTTCTCAGAGATGCAGACTTTCCTTAAAGGAAGAAGAGTGGGCTATTGGCTCAATGAGAAAAAGCTTAAGAGACTCAACTTTGTGATATTCGTCGAAATGTGCAGGTAAATTCAAGTGATCGTTTTATAATTCAACAAAACATATACGTGCATAAATAGTAGTGGCACGGGGTTGGTCATTCACACTGAAGTATAGCCAACGCAGTTCAGGGTTGTCGGTTCAGTCAAGTGTTTTTTTTTTAAATAATAGCCTGCAGGCTATTATTTAAAAAAAAAACATCAACATCAACTTTAGTTCCTACATTGTTGAATAGTCCTCATAAAATAGTTTCACTTCATAAAATAGCCTATTTAAAGTGTCTAACTCATATCTTATACAAGTTTATACAGCTTAGTAGGCTACATCTGAAACACAGAGCCTATAGACAGGCTATTTAAGGCAACATGTAACTCGTTTGATTTTCTTCTAAGTTACAAATAGTTTTATTGTTACAGGTACATCTGTCAATGGCAATGTATTCTTTACATTTAACATATTTAAATGGTGTTAACTTATTCACCTGATTGTCATACATAAAATTGCAAGGAAGACATGCCACAGCAGTAGGAAATACAGTTGCATCTGAATGTCTAACATTGATCAGGCAACTCTTCACTGTTCACAAAAAAACAATCATCTAAAGGGGAGTCAGGTGGCTGAGCGGTTAGGGAATTGGGCTAGTAATCAGAAGGTTGCTGGTTCGATTGCTGGCTGTGCCAAATTACGTTGTGTCCTTGGGCAAGGCACTTCACCGTACTTGCCTCGGGGAGAACGTCCCTGTACTTACTGTAAGTCGCTCTGGATAAGAGCGTCTGCTAAATGTAAATGTAAAGTGTACGACTGAATCGCTTTATGGTGTTATTTGTCAAAGTGCTCAAACATTACAGTGAGTCTTGCAAAAAAAAAAAAAGGATTGCTATACACCTGATGCTATAATTGCTGGTCAAAGGCCACAAAGATAAAGGCTTGTCTCCAAAGACAGTTTGGGTACACTGGGTGTGAGTCCTTACAGGCTAGAGACAGCAAACAGTATGACTGTCATGCTACATTATGCATACCTGTTATCAAGAATTAACCCCCTCAGAGGCAATCAATAAATTGATTTGAGCAGAGAGACCTAACACAAGTAATGGTATCAAGGTGCAACCATAAATTCATAAAGCACAGTTTAATACAAAGGTACTACTGGCTATCTGGTAGGCAATCAAATTACAATGCAAACACAACATTTTTCTGATTCTAGGCAGTGACACATCTACAAAGCCTAATGCATCACTTCCAGTGATACTGTACTGAGATATTCTGTGGTCAAATTTGTGTCAGCAGTTGCCTGTTACACTGTTCCGTCTGTTGTGAAGCAATACACAAGTTAAAGGTGAAGGTTGTGGTAAGCACTTCATCTTGTGATCCTGTTCTGAAACGTGTCTCTTCACATCATAGAAGTGAGTAAAGATTTTGCAAGCAATCATAGGCTTGTTATTTAGCAAGAAACGGGTTCACTGCAAAGTATATCAACTCAAAAAAACAAAAAATGTTGTTAATTAATTGGAAAAAGAAATCAATGTAGCAACAAAATGAGGCTTAGGTGATAAGCAATGCTGGAGATAATGTCCTGTTATGTAGAGATCATACCTAAAATCAGTTTTTTATTTACTTTATGGAGTTCTGGATCAATAATAAAACAAATACAGCCGGAAATCATAATTCTAGTAAAAACTGTGACTTCTGCATCAGACTACTGTATATCATGTGTTAACATTATACAGCTGACAGTTGAGAAGTCTTAAGAAATATTCTTAAAAGAACATGTATACTACATGAAAGGAACCCCTGCAACAGTTTCCACAATTTTGACCTTAACTTAACACACAAACCAGATCCATAGATTTTGAGAGACTTTCAGATAGACTTCTTCAGTCCATGATAACAATGACTCATGGTTCAAGTTCAAGTCAAGTATGTTATTGTCAAATGCACAGAACAACACAGGGTCAGACTGGGCACTGAAATTCTTAGGAATTTCAGTGGAGCTTAAGTAAGTCCTTGTTGTTGCCACCTGATTAATAACACCTTATTAATAATAGAATAGACTTACTTAATGATTGTAAGAGGGGTCTTGAGGTGAGAAAAAAGCAACATGCCAAATTATATGATATTATGATGAGAATATATTATACCAGCATTATGTAATCATAATACCAACAACAATCATAGTAATACTGTAATATATGATGATAGCATTGAAATAGCATTGGAATAAAATGCACATCAATATAATATACAACATGGATCAATAAGCTTATTTTCTTTTCTTGTGAGCTGGCATCAAATCAAGACTCAAACAAAATACTTAGCTTAGCTAAACAATTCAGGGTGTCTTCTGTGTCTTCTGTGCTTTGGATGTAAGAAGTGAAGTCAGATATACACACATGGTAGTTTTCTTTCTGTTACCACTTATGCCTGTTGGAAATAGGATTGGAAATTTCACAATGTTGGCAAATAAAAAGGAAATAGAGACATTAGGCAGTTAAGCAAAGAAAACAAGCCTTCATCATGTTGCCCAAAAAGCAATTTTTTGGTGACTTCCTGAAAGCACTTGAAGAGTGTCTGTTTGTGGAAGCTGCAGGACCACAGAGAGTTACATAACCCGCTGGGAGATCACAGGGGTGCATGGTAGACAAGAGCCATCGGCTCAGACTGCAGGAAATAGGTTGCACTCCAGAACAGGTTTTGAACATAATTGAAATAACAGGTTAGTAGGGTTGCATGCTCTATCTCTGTTCAGCCATTGCAGATCTGGTTTAGCAAGTCAGTGATGTTAAAGATGACCAACTCCCATTGTCTTTGTGTAAGTAGAGGGAGCACTGCCTTTTTGGCTTTCTAAGACATGGATAGGATTTACAGAGTTATGGCTCTATCTTGCTAAATTAACTTGTATTAGAACTGACGTAAAACTAATGGAATCTGAGCCACTCACGATAAATTAGTCAGGCTGTGTTTGAAGTTGTGTATTTCTATTTAATATAAAGCTTAACCTTTGATATGAAGGAATTATGTTGAGCTTGAAATGATTTAGACCGCATTTTTGGCGCAAGCAACGGGACAAGTAGTATTTACATTATTTTCAGCTTGTACATGAGCTACGACAAACCAGCAGAAGGCCTCAAACATGTACAGGCTTGTTTATTTAGAGAAGTCTTGATTGGCAGGGGAATGATGCACCTTCCCCAAATCATTCAACTATTCCACCCGTTTGATGAACACAGCCCCACTGACTTTCACAGAAATTGCACAAAATACCCATTTCTGTTTGTTTTGCCAGGAGTGTTTGTCACATCACAAGATAACTGACTGTATCCCTTTCCCTTTGGGTTTCCAAAATGAAGCCCGGAGGGTTTTCTGTGAAGGAATCTCACAGAAACTTTTTTTTTGTAATTATCTTTTGGATTTATTTATTATTTGCAAGCAGTTCAAACTAACAACAATGTCCCTCTAAAAACAGACCCTTTCAAAACCAGTTGTGGAGTAGTGCATCACTGTACCTGTAAAGGTTCGCATGGTTTGTTGGGTTGCATACGTCTAATGAGTTATTACGAATCTGGTTTGGACAGTCAGCATGAGCAATGTCACAACTCGCATTATGTAAACAAAGCCGGAGTCAGAGACTAGATCTAAACCAAAACTGTTTGATTATAAACATCCTCAGTTTGGCCACAATCCAGTAGAGAGCAGCCTTTAGGATTTAGGATTGGCCTTCAGGATAAGTTGAAACTGTAATCTGACAGTTATCAGTGCAAACATTTTTAGTCATTTCATTTGTTAAACAAATTAAAATGAATATACAAACTCCAAGTGCTTGAAAGTGACGATTGTGTCAACATTGTGCCATTTTTGCAGAAGTGAGTTATTATTATTATGCACTATGTGCATCAAAATGGATTTATTTAAGAAAGATTGTGAAACAATTAACTTAAGCACTCCCCCATCTGTATCTATAAAAGGGGTGCCTCTTACTCAACTGTGTTTACTCAAAACGCATCATGTGTGTGTGGGAGGGTGGGAGGGGGGGGGGGGGGTGGAGCGGGAACGTGTGGGTAGAGTTTTCTTGTACTGTATGAGTCAGCCAGCTCATTTATGAGTCTGACAATACCAATTATAGGGTTTCCTCTTACCAAGGTTAGCACACTTCAACATACTTTCAACGACAATTCAATACTTTTGAATGTATCCAATAGAATTGTTATGCACAGTTGAAGACATTGATGCAAACGTACATTATTAACAAATGTCTGTACTTGAAATACAAAAGTACTGAAATACAAGTACTTTGTGATGAAAAACGAGCTGTTCATGGTGAATTTTAGTTAGGCCAGTAGTTGCTCTGATTTGTCAACAGTTGTGAGTTGGGTCGTTGAATACATTGTTTTGGTAAAGCAGGTGTTTATTAACCATCAAAGTTAATTGTTGATCCTCTCCCAACAGGATACAAGGCATTGAAATGATCCAGGTACGTTTCTCTATATCACCTTAACACTCCACCATTCCACCACTTAACATGTTGATATTTGCAAATCATTGCACAGTCCTCCTGCTCAACCAGATCACTGTATGGCTCATACATGTTTTAAGCTTTAGAGCTCAGTACCTTGTGATATGTAAGAACAGATAAAAGTTTATTGTTTTAAGGCATAAAATAACCGTAACTTTATGTCTACAATACACGAACATAGGCCATTCCCAAGCCTCAGTCATTAAACTAGCCACGCTCCCTCCATCCTTGACCTGTGCCTAGCCTAGTTCATTGTCAGTTGAATCTATACTGTCCATATAGAAAAGGTACAGCTCTGAAATATCCAATCAGGCCCGTGATTTTGGTATAGCTAGTTTTATATGCCCCGGTCGCCATGCAGGGCGGTCGGCCAAATGACGTAAACATGTGCAAAGAGGTTCAAGCTGAAGGCCAGTGTGGAAAGAGTTGAGTGACCTTTCCAATTGCAAGGACCATGGGGATGAACCGTATGCCATTAAAAATAGACATTCCCATCTTTAGGCAAACTACAAGGGGAAAAAATGTGCATCCAACAATGTGTTGGCATTGAGCTGGGAAGCTAGTTTAAAATCTCCAATTTCAAAATGGTGTCCATGATGGTGCACCAACACTGGGGATAGGGGACCCTTATGCCAGAACAGTAGAGGGCAAATAACTGTGGGTGTTTCGATGTGTTCTGTGAGTAAACGATTCTAACGATTCTATTCTACCACATTCTAAACAGAACTACAAGTTTGGAATGATGTAATGTGGCTAGAAGAATTTTTGTGGTGGCCAACTTGTCACACCAGGCATTGCTCAGTAAATGGCAGTGATTCATCTCAATATAGCAAGTATGCTGTGTGTTTTTGTGCAGTCAGCATGATGCATTTCACTGAATGTTACTATTTTGGTGGTAGAAAGTGTGTACCATACTACAAACAATATGAGCACCTGCTTATGAACAGATTGAGCATAAAAACTTTCTGTAAAGACAAGTTTAAAAGGACAATTGATAGTATTTATCGATCTCTCTCTATCCAACTATCTTATAAATAATAATCTCCCATGGAACCAAGTGATTACAAGATGTCGACTTTAGGGGTGTGAGGCTTTCAAGAGACCAAAGAATTCCTTACAAATAGAGGATGTTTTGAAAAACGTCAATCTGTTGCTCATTATCGTTTCCACCCTCAACTGCCCTCTCTCTCAGTCTCAGTTAGGTCCTCTTGTAATACCTTACAGGTGCTCTGCTATTACAATGCTATTCTATGAGTAGGAAGACAAACTATACCTGAAGACACTTTTTTCACTGCCGAAAAATATTAACCGCAAACTTCTTACATAATGAAGATGCCAAAGCTAGCTGAAAGAATGCTCAAGTTATGCCGATGTACCACCAGCTCTGCTTTTTAATTCCTTCTGTAGAAATTATAACAATGTGTTCTATAGCCGCGAGCCAAACGTTACCTAAAAGAGATTCCCAACAAGCAGCCAAATGAAGAGGTTCATTTCTGAGTTGGTTATTTGTAGAGAGGTGCGTTTGTTTTTTATGCTTTTCTGTCCATTTGGAGTCACAAGGGATGCGTCCTGGGAACAGTCCCAAAGTCAGCACATCCTTGTTTTAAGAAGAAGCATATGAAGAAGAGAAGGCTTGTAGAAGGATGCACGTTCTCTATGTGTTTGGAACGGGATACAGTCTCACAAAGCCTATAGACTCACAAAGGAAAAGCACACACAAACACAAGCAAACAAACAAATGCAGGCCCACAGACGAACAAATGGGGTTGCATGATTTTATAAAAAGACACACAAGTTGCAGTACGAGTCGCATAACTGACCAGTGTACCGGTAGTGAACGTTACAGTACAGTGTGTGCGTTGAGGACAAACAATGTAGGTGCATGAGTAGACGAGCATACACCGTAGGCCTCCAGTATGTATTCCTTGAATCACTCGAATTCATTGAAGTGCGTGCGTTGTCCTGGATGCCAGAAGTTCTTTCTGGTTGCCCTTCCGTGTTTCTAATGTACTGTGTTATCTTTGGACTGTGGTCCCTCTCTCCTCCCCTTCTCATCCCTCCTTCTCATGTCATGGAAGTTGACATGAGAACTGCAAACATGGTTGCACGTGTCGGAACAGCATGCAGTTCCATCTGATAATGTGCTGGAGCATGTCAAAACGTATAGCCTCCACCAACACTATCTGCTGTCGGATAGAAACAGCACACTGATAAACCCTGTCACCAAAACAAGACAGGCTCCTTCCTATCGTTTGTTGACTGCACGTAGCACATACTTTACTGAGCAATACAGTGATGTACACACTTGAGCACATATTGTAAGATAACATAGGCGGACAATTGGCATTTACGGGGGTTGAGTGAAAAGCAGAGAGGAAGTAGACTTTGAGTGGACTGTTATGTCACAAGTCATACCTAGGCTAACCACACCCAGCCATAGGTCGTCCACACGAGACAGAAGAAATCTTTTGTTAATGATCAACTAGTTGTAAAATACTGTTCTATTAGAGACAATAATTACTCACACTATCAGTACACGGACTCGAGATAATGCCTATCCCAAAGTGGGAAACACACTTTGATGTGTGTTTCCCACATCAAAGTTATTTATGGAAGCATTTCTTGAAAAGACAAAATATGCCCTGACCTTCAAGAATTGTTATTTGTATACAAATACTCTTTGTGTCTATGTACTCTTTCTTGTTGTTCTTGCATGAACTGTCAAACATTGGCAGTGTCCAACCATTTTGCTTGTAATGCATCATACTTGGATCCAACCTTTAATTTTTTGAAGGGTGTAACATGACAAAAGAAATGATCCTCAAGTCATTTCAAGCTTGTTTGTACCTTGTTTGTTGTCAGGGAGGTGTGACATACAATTTATAATAGCTTACCTCGAGTCAATTATTACTTCACAATTACATCCACACCCTTCAGTGTATGACCTCTCTATTACTCTCTTTGTCACTCTCTCTCTTTGTCACTCTCTCACTCAATCTCTCTCTCTCTCTTTCTCTCTGTTTTGTAACTGACATGGCTTTCCCAATACATATTTGGCTGCTGGCTGTAAATGTATATTTCAAATGTCTTTCATAGTTTGGGTGAAAATTCTTTGTTGTGACATCACTGCCAGTAGTTGCAAAACCCATGCACACAAAGTATAGTGACGATGCACAATTAATCTGCCATCTTAATATTTCTTAGCACTATTCAGAGGCCTCTTATTCGATCTCAATATGAATCTCATGACGGCCTCCGTGTAGCATTATGGGATACCTGGCGAGGCGAAGCAGGTGAACAAGCAGACCCGAAATAGAATGGTTGATTGTATGCAGATGTCACATGATCGCCACTTACTAATGAAATAGCAACATCAGTACAGGCCAGTCAAGGTAAACTAGATAGCACAACAAGGACAACTGTGTTTAAAATAACAATACTTTCTTAATAAGAGAAAGAGGTGGAGGACCCTGGCGTGCCATCATTGAACCACCATTAAAGGATGTTCAACATAAACAAACAGGGAACAGAACCCACAAGATAAACATTTTGAAATGGGTTGTTTGTCGTTTTACATCCCAGTTCCTCAGAAGCCACCATGTTTGTTATTGGCCTTCTGTTGGACCTTGTTTGTTTTAAGCAAGTGGACAGTGACAGTTTGAATGTGAATGTAAATCTTTTCATAGACGCACTGTAAGTTAATGAGTTAAAAGTGCTCTGAAAGGTTTTATAATAGAATCCAAAGCACTCTGGCATTGGCTCTCACCATTCATCCTCTTAATAACCCCATTCATTGTTACATAACAATGTATAATATACCTTATACAAAGTATATTTAAAATGTTCTTTGATTAATGTTCTGGATATGTACAAGTGGCATCAGTATCATACAGCAGCTAAGCTGACAGGCTTTTCGAGCATGTTTTAACCAGAGACACCGTCGGCTAAGAAGTTCCAGACCCTCTGCTTTAGACTCTTTGAAATCCTTGTCGGGAATCCCCTAAGGGTCCCCCATATTCCCTTCCTTCATCCCACAACTTGGTGGGTCTGCGGCCTGTTTGCGCTCCTATATTTGGTGACGGCGTTCACCCTTTGAACCCTCTCCTCCCTAACGACATGATACAGTGCTCAGTGCTGCTTTTCTTCCTCCCCGGCTTGTTCAGGGGTGGAATCGGATGTGGTTCAAGCATTTGTATTAGTTGCTAAAAGCCCCCCAGTTTTCGAATGTCACAAACGTCCCACTGGCGTCAGCCTCTGAAGGATTGTGGCGGCTTCACCACAAACCCCCCCCCCCCCCCCACACACACACACACACACACACACACTCACTTTCGCAGTTCAGACACTCACAGCAGTAGGTTTCCTTCACCATTGGCGTCCATGGAAAAGCTTGGAGGGTTTTGCCTTTCTAATTATTTACCTATTTTTTAATAAACTATAGGTACTGCAGTGTGATTAAAAAGGACGTGTTTAGTCATTGCTATTTTATTTGTCGGTGCTTCAGTGCATGGTAAAAGATTGCCAAAACAGCCACAGCTTTCAGAACCTCGCTATTCAAAGCAAGCGTTTTGTCAGTGTTTGTGTGAGGGCTTGCGACACTGATCTGTCGGTCATACAAGAGTATTTTGGTCTCCTATGACATAACTCCTCTGAAATGTCAATCTCATCCTCAGCTGGATCTTAGTCAGCCCCTGGAGGAGCAGGGTCCTTTTGACGTCATCATCCACAAGCTGACAGACCTCATCCTGGAGGCAGACCAGAACGATACACAGGCCCTGCTGCTCATGCAGAGTGTCCAGGTAAGCCTGTTCATGTGGAGGAGACATTTTGTTGTTGGATTTTGGTAACTACTGAACTTAAAGGGATGGTTAGGTGTTCTTTTGACACAGTTCTTGTCCCAGCATGTTTTTGAGCACTGATACTGTACAGTATGTTGCAGGGCAATGAAGTAGCCTGAGATTAGCATATTTCAACAATATTTGCAACATAACACATAACACAAAGTAATGTAGACCATAAACTGATAAATGATAATTGCCTTGAGGCAGAATTTTTCACTGTGGTAAAACATGATTTTGCCCATATTCTTTTAAAACGATATCAAGCAATTAATGGCCCCTAGGAAAATTTGATTAAATCTTTGGTAGATTTTGGTAGATTGTATCCACCTGCCCAGTCCTTAGTTAGGGTTAAAGGACTTTCAATGGTAAAGTTAGCAACTCAGTTTCACTGGCATTCCTTTTATTGCTTTGTATTCCCAGACATCTTGTAAACAGTATGCTCTCCACATGAAATAGTTTTGTGACCCATAACTCCTAAAAGCATTGCTCAATGTGTATTGTCAAGAAAAAAAACAAAATTCCTCTCAGTCTTTTCCCCTCCTTTTATGGTTTTATTGATAGAGGACAAAAAGATAAAAAACGTCCTCAAATTGTAAATACAGTATAAAAGAAATAGAGATGATGAACTTGAATATTTAGGTTACACATCCATTGAAGTTTATCTTCAAAAGTGGGATACTAGCTTCATTTAATAACAGCTTTTTTCCAGGACCTTGTACTGACAAAAAACATGTTGGACTGTGGTTCTTTTGTTTTTTTTTTGTCCCAGGACTATATTGATGCTCATCCTGAGACAGTGGTTCTGGACCCCCTGCCAGCCATCAGGACCCTGCTGGATCGCTGCAAGTCATACCAGCTGATCCACAGGCTTGAGGACAGCATGGGAGGTATGGAGATGGGGCTGTCCTGGAACACATAGACACACACACACATCATTTGGGTGAAGAGCTGAACCCCGTTCAAGACTGTATCGAGATTATGGCAGAACGTCTACCATCACACTGGGAATTATACACACATACACCGACTGACCACAACACACACACCCTCAGCATCCTCATTCAGTATGTGTATGAATCAGTCTTGACACACACTCTGATCCCCGTGGAAGAAAATCCAGGCGATTCCAAAAAGTACGGGAATCCCTGTGTTGCCACCAGTGGCTTCAGGAGCTGGCTCTCTGTTCCTCTTTTGTTCCAGCCTGGATGTCAGAACGCAGGCTCCATTTCGGGGCTTTCCGCTGGGGAAATGCATGGCTTAGAGTGGGTTTAGCCATAGCGTGTATGGAAACTGCCGACTGGCTCATCCTTTGTCCCGTAAAGCGTGGGGCACTCCCGAAACAAGGGCCAGCAGGGATCAGGAATGGAGAGGTGTTATCCAGGGAGATGGACCTAGGGTTGGATAGCTAGGAACCATGGCACCCGCTGCCATAGAATGTGGGAAATGGAGGTGTTCGCACAACCCAAAGGTTTTTTCACGTGGAAGTCCATGTGGAAGTCCATGTGGAAGTCCATGTAAATAATTTACAGATTAATTGCAATTTACAGGTTAATTGTGATTAAATTCACTGATTAATATAGAATTGACAGCAGGGCTAAATATATCACATCAAGTCAAAAGTTGCCCACTTGACCTTTTTGCAAGTATCGCATAGTGCAGAAGACCTGGGGTTCTCTGAGGTGAAATGTTTCTTGGCTCCAGACTTTGTACTGAAAGAAACAACTCTGTTTAGAATACTTCAAGAGAGAAAGTGTGTTTCCTATGGGCTTCTGTCACCCCAGCAACCACTTCCATGGCGATTAGCTGAAACATTGGAGAGAAGGACCCTGGGAAAAAGCAGATAACCGCTCGTGCTTATGTAACTGGCTACTTGAATGGACTTACACACGCCTAAATCAAACTCTAAAAGGAACATAGAGTAGACATTGCAGAGTCTACCTCTAACTTCTTAAGTGTCACAACATTAGGCCGAGAGAACAGCTTTTGTGCACCTCTGCAGTCCTGTTCCAGATCTCCCCCACACCCTAACTACTGTAGGCCCAAAGATCTTTTGGTCAGGCCTTTTAATAACTTCCCCCTGTCTTCATACTCTTGGTGGTTATTTAGCTAGGATTCTGTTTAGGCCTATTAGAGTAGTTCTGGCTCTTGGGGATTTGCTTACAAATGTTTATATGCTCATCCATTCTTCCCCCTCTCTGCTCAGTTTAGAGATTATTTACAAAAGGTCAGATCCGGAGTCATGCTTTAAATGCCAAGTCATCTCTTGAGGGGCAAAACCTTTGTTTCTTATATGAAACGACCATCAATTAGTAGATATGAAACACAGCCGTACGCTGTGTAGGACGAAGGATGGATAACGAGGGAGCGATAGTTAGATGTAAGCGACAAGAGACCCAAAAAGGAAGATTCCAGAGATTGAATGATGGACGGTGTTCAGAATGTTTCTGTCTGTTTGGGTAGGTGTGCATGTTTCAAAACGGGCTTGTCTGTGTCCCCAAGGACCAGGAGGCCAAGGCCACCACCTTGCTCAGTGACGTCACAGTGCCTGTATTGTTGTCAAACGAGCTGTGTGTTCCAGCTAGAGGGTCACGGTGAGCAAACATGGCGATGGGAGTCGACCCCATTGAATCGCGAAAATACGCAAAATAAAAAAGAGACTGAGAATGGGGAGGACTGGTAAATGTTGAGAGAGAGAGAGAGAGAGAGAGAGAGAGAGAGAGAGAGAGAGAGAGAGAGAGAGAGAGAGAGAGAGAGAGAGAGAGAGAGAGAGAGAGAGAGAGAGAGAGAGAGAGAGAGAGAGAGAGAGAGAGAGAGAGAGAGAGAGAGAGAGAGAGAGAGAGAGAGAGAGAGAGAGAGAGAGAGAGAGAGAGAGAGCATAGACAAGCCACAGATTTAGAGATTGTTTTGCTCAAGAGGAATTGTGCATTGCAGTGTTAATAGCAGCTGCATCCTAGACATAGACTCAAAATAACCATCAGAACAGCTTTGAGACCATAAAGGGAAGATATGCTTCTGCATGGGGGAGAGGGAGGGAAAGGGGAGGTAAGGCTGTCAGCGTTTAAAGTGGGATTTAAACAAGCAAATTGTTGTTCATGCTGTGCTTCTACACACACACAGACACACACAAACACTCCCCTTTGTATCTCCAACAGCCACTGGAGCCAGCCATAGGGTCACGGCTCGGCTGGCTCCATATTTTCGAAGAGCGTCAGTGAAAGATCAAAGTGTTGTTACATCATCTCCGACGGGTGGAAGAAGCCTTTCAGTGTGGAGTTTCACATCCAATTCGAATGTTGTTTTCACATTGTGACTTTGACCTACGGCACCACATGGTCGTATTTCTTGAAGCAGGATTAGTGCTCCGGGTCACACGGTCCCCCCCCCCCCCCCCCCCAGCAACGTGGTCATCTTTCTCTCTCTGTGTGTCTCTAACTCTCTCTGTCGCCTCTCTCGGTCTCTGTCTCTCTCTTACTCTCTCTGTCTCTTTATTCTCAGGTTTTGCTCCTCTAACCTTCTCCCTCTTCTCATTCAGCTGCGCGGCAGAATGAGCCACGCGCTTCGCGCCGCATGTAAAGTTAGATCGGAAAACATGAAGACGGTCACTGACCCGTGAAAACCTGTTTCCCCCCCCAGATGACAGGCTCCGCTCTCCTCCCTTCATGGTCCTCACCAGCGAGTGTGGGGCTGACACCCTGCAGCTCCTGCAGAAACACGACATCACCTTCCCCTTCAGTAAGTTAGCAGCCGGCTCCCTGCTCTCTGGGGGGGTTTGCGGTTGCGTTGGAGTACTTGTCCTTACAGTGGAGTCATTTTTACTGAATTAAGACTCACCAGCCGTTGATGTCACGATGAAACAACATTATATACTACTTGATTTTTCCCCACCGTGTGGATGATTAATTAAGGATATCATGTAAACTTTCAAAGAAGTGACTTGTGAAGCGCTTATGGTTGATTGAAATCGTTTTTATTTCAATTGCCGTAACTGAGAGGAATTGCAGTCTAAGGAGAGGGTCTAGGAACTGTTTGGGTAAAAACTGTCATTACTTCCCAGTTTTAGCAGAGCATCCTAAGAGAGTAAACCTTTTAACATTTTGATATATTTCTCTCCACTGCAGTTTGCAAACCGCGGGTGGCGCACGGCACAAATTCCCATGAGGTAAGAAACAACCTTTTTTCCCCCAGTCCTTTTTTAAGCGACGACTTTGTCGGTATATCGAGATGAAGCCTGTGTCTTTCATTCTGCCCCATCAGACAATAGAAAGACAACACCTCGGAGGAAAACTAGGTGACCTTCGACCCTTGTGATAGATTTAGGATTGGATCACCTCACCAATAGCTCACTACCCCATCAGACATTATGTCTCCGGATGATATTTTGTCCCACCCTTCATCCGTTTTGCCACCTCAAATGAAAACAGCAAGGGACTTTACTCATTAACTCCCTTTTTCTCGTTAAAGAATCGGATGGTTGTCGAGAGTGATGTGTGTCAGGGAACAAGGGATGGGAGGATGTGTCATTGGAGAGTCTGTTCGTACCTGGGTTTTATGACTGTGTACTTTAAGAGATAAAGCAGTTCAGTTTGCTGTCTGGGTGGGTTGGACAGCACAGGAGGCCATAAAGGCCATTGATTGTGAAAGCTTTCAATATTGAGTTTTCAGGCCAGATAAGAGCACACCTCTTTGTCACACATGTTGGGAATGCCCCCATGTTTTGTGTCACCTTTCTCTTATGTCAGACAGAGCTGTAAGGATAGGACTGAATGGTGTTTCAGTGGTGGTTCATTTCCTGCACATGCGGAATCACAGGTGAACTTGTCATTGTAGTGATCAAAAGTATTAATTATCTTTGACATAAATGGAGTTGAATGATGAACAGTCAAATCTGTCGCAGGTTTTAGAATTAAGTGGTAGTTGAAGTTTACACAGATCAATACAAGTTTCGAGTCTGGCTATTTTCAACATGGCTAGCTGAGTGATTCTGCGGCGCCTAGCACAGACTACAATTCTGCTTTCCTGGTTCTGCTTTTTATTTATTTATCTGTTTCACTTTCCTTAGATGGCCATCATCTTCAGCGAGGAGGACCTGAAGGACATCAAGCCTCCTTGTGTGATCCAGAACTTCATTAACCACAATGCCGTGCTGTACAAGGTCTTTGTGGTGGGAGAGGCGTACACTGTGGTGGAGAGGCCCTCTATCCGGAACTTTCCCTCCGGACCAGCAGGTGAGATAGGGAGTGCTAGTCTGCCCAACTCTATGACTCACTACAAAGCATTAAAGATCTCCATGTATCTGGTCATGTGTGCCAAACACGTGTCTAAGTTATTATTGCATTGAAGTCACCCCGCGAAATACTTCTACTAACAACAAAGCTAGCATAATCCATTGTCCAGATCAGGACAGCCTTAAGTGAGCTAAAACCCTTATGGACTTTACTTTAGAAACAGAGAAATCGAGTAAGCCTGTGGATACAGAGTGTGTGTAGGTGTAAAGGAGGTGTGTGTCATCTGTAAATGAACCCAACGTCACATCGCTCGGACTAAGCTGTGAGACACCGCTGCATCGTTGCAGCACATTCCCTTATAAAGAAACCTGCTACGCAACTGTTCATAAACACACATCCACTTTGAGCGGTCGGCAGCAGCCGGATTGGCATGCAAGGGACTTCCGAGGCGCTCCGTTTGGGCGTCCTCCCCCCCCCCCCCCCCCCCCTTGTTCCATGTCAGTGTTTGTGTTCGTCTCGGGCCATGTGTTTGTGGACGCGATCCGTCTCCCCGGTTCAACTCGCGGGCGCGCCTCCGAGGAGTGTCGTCACGGCGGCAGACACAGCGGGGCGTGGCCGTCGCCCCGCTGTGTCTGGAGACGCCGCTCTCTTCCGCCCCCTGTTGGGGCATAGCTGAATCGTCTGAAGGCCTAAATAGTTGTTCTTTCAAGTACTAAATGCCTTTGTACCAAGTAAGCACAAGGTATATATATATGTAGCCAATGACGTTACAAGTCATTTGATCACTGTTGTTCAAAATACTGTGATCAAATGACTTGTAACGTCATTGGCTTGTGATGTCACTATAAAGGGCTTCGCGAGGCCTGCATAAACAAAGTGATTCTTGCACTTGAATGTGAAAAGTCCATTTGAATGTGTCTTTAGTACTATTTCAGGATATGTTTCCCTCTAAAGATTTTTGTTTGGGAATTCTGTCTTTCAGAGAGAACGGCAATCTTCTTCAACAGTCACAACGTGTCAAAGCCAGAATGTGCCTCTGACCTTACCTCTGTAAGTATCTACAAAACGTCTTGTAAACACATAATGTCGTTTAATTTCTTTGATGTAATCATACCGATGTGGGACCGAAATGTCCCTTTCATGCTTGGTACTTTATAATATGCTCATTTGTTTGATGTCGTCACAAATCTTTGTTGATGTTGCCATTGTTTTTTGGGGGCTCCGGAGATGATAACCACAGTTGGAGAGAATGGAATGGTCTGGAACTGACCGCAAGTTTGTTTGTTTTTTCTCTCAGAGGGACAACGCAGAGGGTGTGTCCAGACAGCCCAAAGATCATGTCATCAGGGAGATCTCCAGGTGTCTGCGACAGACCCTAGGTGTGTCGCTGTTTGGTATCGACATCATCATTAGCAACCAGACAGGCCAGCACAGTGTCATTGACATCAACGCTTTTCCAGGTCAGTACTGCTACTTGAGGTAGTTGATACTTAACTGATGCACAAACAAGGTTTTTTAACAATACACCTGTCACAGCACTGGAGCTATGTTGATGTACTGTATTTCAAACCACTTGCATAACAAAACAGGTTATTGGTGAATTTGTAGTTAGGTCTGTGGTGGCCATTTGAATTAAATTTCTTTTCAGGCTTTTTCACAAACCAGAACTCACCACAAATTGTATTTTTATACTGTATCTTTTGTAACACTGCTGTGTGAGAGGTCAGCCGTACAGACTGTTTGGGTTATTCTGGAAAGCTCCACACGGTGGCTGTGTTGAGCCTGATGGACAAGCTCAGGATGAGGTCACGCTGCCAGAATGTTCTCTGTTTCACGTCCAAACACCAGGGAAGGACGGCATGACTGTGTCTGAGTAATACACACTTTCATTTGCTCTATTCTGAGAGAAACAAGTTGTATATACTCTGTCGAATTTGATATATTTGTAAGATATTTACTTTAAATTAGTTTAAAATAAGTATGTACATTCATATGGTAGAGGGGAGGTTTACTCACAGTATTAATAATCATAATTTTTTGTATTTGTAATGCGCCTTTCTTGCACTCAAAGCGCTACCATAGCAACATTGTTGTTGTGTTGAAGTGCCCGTGAGCTTGGCTTTGTGATGTGGATTTTATACTCTCTTGACCTTGCTGAGGTAGACACACGCACGCACACACACACACTTCACATGATTACTAAACACTAAACCTCTCTCATTACCATGGAGACGGTTTGTTTCCCACCGGTGGGTGTTCACAGTCGTCACTTGTTTGTGTCACGATAACATCACAAGTAGTCTGCTATCCTTCCAATCACCGACATGGCTTTTTTAGGCCTCTCTCCTTTCTCTACTCAGCATGATCTGTGTGCTTGTCATTAGCCCAGAGAGAGATAGCAGTCTCCTGACAGGAAATTACAGAGCATAAATCCCCTATAATAACACATTATTGTAATCATGAACCCTATCTGGTATAGACATCTAAACGGCAGTGTTATGGGTTTCTAGGTGACAAGGGAAATTGATGTGTGTTGTTGTGGACTCCTGACTTCGGAGATGTTTAACAGTCAAGTACAAAGAATGTTTTGAGCTTCTGCTGTTCTGTTTCCTGAATGGTTTCAACCTGCTGTTGGTTTCACACATACAGTAATTAGGCTGTAAATGTTGTTGTGAGAAATAGCTCAACTCTGTTCTTCTGTGCGGAGAGTCGCAAAGGACACACACAACCTCATTCTGTCCACATCCTCATTCGAAAGCACCTGTGTGTTTCCCTCCTCAGGTTACGAGGGCGTCCCCGAGTTCTTCCACGACCTGCTCAGTCACCTGACCAGCGTGCTGAAGGCGCAGGCGTCGGAGAAAAACAACCCCTGCGGGAAACCCTGCGCGCTTCTGGAAAAAGAGGCCGGCTCCCGCTTCGCCGAAGGCGAGGGCGTCAGGAGGGGCGCCCATCAGGGACTGGGATGTAACTCGGAAGTGCCGGCAAACTTCCCGCAGCACTGCGTGTCAGCCATAGCAACCAAGACCTCCTCGCACTGATACAAGTCTGTTCTCTTTCTGCTCGGAGAGACACGTCATGTCAATATGATCAAACAAATTAAATCTTCCTGATTGTGAGGAGAAGAAGATTTGAGAGGGGAATGTTCTCTGGTGGTTTTGCTGACTGGTGTAATTTTGTTCTTGTGGATGTAGTTCTGGCTTACTGGTGATGTTTCCCTTGTTTGACTTGTGGGAGCGTATATCCATGAGTGGTCCTTACAGGCGAATCACTGACTGAATACGTGTTCGTTGACGTGTGTGTGAATGTTATGTATGATACATGTTCCGTTTGATATGTTCTGTTTGTTTGCATGTGTGTGTGTGTGTGGGGGGGTGGTAAGACCTTTCTATTCTATCAAGTGCTATGTGTGCATACTCAGGTTAAAGTTTTTCCTTACTCAAGGCTTGAAAGGAGGTATCTCTGCCACCCAGCGGCATCGAGAAAGCCTTTCGCTGAAGTATCGGCGAGCTCTCAGACAGACATACCTCCACTGTGACTCTCCTAAGAGTTTTTTTTTTTTACTTGGACATACAAAGACTATCACCACTCCAAGAAACCATCAGCTCTCCATGAAAATTGATTCAGGGTGCAAGCATGTTTGAGTGTAACATGAAGGAAAATACATGTACTGATTTAGCGTGAGTTGGGGAATAACCTGCTGTCACAATTGAAATCATTTTTCTGAACAAATGCCTTTGAACAAATGGTGTCTTTTGTAAATGATAAATCTACATTGTGCACAACGTATATAATGTACATCCACATACATGTATATAACGCAGATGTATTCATTCATTAGATCTCTAAACAGGGGTATACAAATATACATAAGACCAAAGAGGCCTTTGTGACATGGGAAAGTTAACCTTTAAACTTTCACTTAAACTATCTTGACAATGTCATTGTGCTTTCACAGGTACAAGTGAGTGTTGAATGTATGTACAGTATAAATAGCTGCATATCAATTAATATATTATGTTGTTTTACCACAATGAGGTGTTTTGTTTCTAATAATACCTTGATAAATATGATCAATATTGAGAACTCTGAAATAAATCTCACATCTACATTATATTATTGAATCTTTACATTATATTTGATGTTGAGAAGACTTTTTTCTGTATGTACATCATAAGAATAGTATTTCATGGAAGGAGCGACTTCCATTCTTGTCTGCTCCTACTCGGTTTTACTTGCACATACATAATTCAAAACAAGATTTTGTTTCCAATATGCTAACTACACAAACGCAGCAAAGCATCAGATTCTGCACTCAGTTGACACGACCCAGCCATGGGCTCCTGACATTGTGGGTGGTTAGTGGGTTACAACCTTGGTTTAAGGTGTTTAGCTGTAATTTATTCCCCTCAAAGCCCATCAGTAATTCACTAAGCTACCTATGCTTTGTCAGTGCCTTCTATGCTCAGTGCAGATGTCACAGCCAGCCTATTCTGGAGCTAGTTGAAACTGAGCAGTCCCATCGCTTCAATCTATTTACATTGTATAGTACATCGCAAGGTAACCGCTCTGTTCTGCGCGGTTCTGCCCTGTTCTTTGGTCTTGGCACGCTAACAACAGATGAGAAGGTACTCCTAGCACTTGACGTGCAAAGCAGAAAAGAACACTGTCCTTTTTTTGTGCCACAAAACAAAATCCTTGCTATTTAGGCGTGAGCAGCATTGGTGGATAGCCGCACTCCAATCTTGACAGTGCTTCACGCTTGCCCAGGGTGCCATTTAACCTGAGCTGAGTAGCTGAAATTTAGAATGGATGGAGGGCAAAGAAATTGAAATGATGGCATTGACCTCTTCTATGCTGAATAGGCAACCTTTACATGAGGAGGAGGGGTGTAGCACAAGCTGCTGTGATACAGCACTAAATTTGATTAGTGGCATGCAGTGCAGTGGTGCGCTCCTCTGGAAATGTCACACAAACCCATCTGTCAGGGTTTCTATCGATCCTTTATTACGACTCAAATCAAACGGATCAAATCTGTGAGTTGTGAGAATCAGAGGTTCAGGGCTAAGCATGTTCCAACTTGTTGAACCCAAGTCAAACACACGGTGTTTTAGAACGATGAATCGTGTTCCCGGAATCTCACCCACTAAGACAAACAGTTGCAGATGACGCCCTCTGTGTTAGAATCAATATCTCTCATTCCATGTGTCGTTACATTTGATGATTTTGTTACTAGTATCTCTCAAGCTGTAAGCTTCTCTGTGGTAAACCAGGGATAAACAGACAGCACTATGAACAGACAGTAATGCATTGATACAATACTGCAGACTAAAGTCTTATTGTTGATCTACTGGGCATATTTCATGTTCATCGATTCTATATTGTTTCTGGAAGATGTTTAGAAATGTATGTTCAACATGGTTTACCATAGCAACAGTGCATTGATTTATGAATAAACTAACACCACATGTCTAATACTCTACTATTAAAGTAGGTTAGTAACAGTAGGCCTATCCTCATTTCACACATAGTCCAGTGAATCTGAATGTAAAGTGTGGACTAAATATATTCTCCACCAAGTCAGACAATAAACAGCCAGACATGTTCAGACATCTCCAGATGACTATCCAATTTATTAGTTTTCTTAGATAAAGTCCATACAGATTTAGCTTATTGTCAAGTTCATAATTTACCTAATAAAATGTTTGTTATTGCATTGGCTTTTGCTTTATCAAGCCATGATAAATCAAATAAATCAACATCCTAGAAATCATTTCCACATACATAAGCCCTATCGTTTTAGCGACAAGTGACAATAATTGCAACTGCTATCCTTTATCTAATGAGTCATCGCAGCGCTAACAAAAATCAGTTGGAAAGCAGGTCCGACGCAGTAATCGAGCTACAGCGGAAAGACAGCAAGGGAGGGAAAAGAAGTGAATGAGGTCCTTCTGCAGCCAAGCAATGGAGGTCCATTAGAGCCTTACAGTGTGTGAGTGGGTCGGTGGGTGGGTGGGTGGGTGCACATGAATGTGTCTGCGGCGCTCATGTGTGAGGGAGGCGAGTATTTCACAAGATATCTGGAGCAGGAGAAGGCTATCTCTCCAGACGAAAAGGAAGAGGGAGAGGGAGATGTCAAATCTCATGTCAAATTCACACCGGGCGCTGTCGCAACAGAACTGGTTGAGAGGAGGAAGAGAGGAGGAAGAGAGGTGGAAGAGAGGAGGAAGAGAGGTGGAAGAGAGGAGGAAGAGAGGTGGAAGAGAGGAGGAAGAGAGGTGGAAGAGAGGAGGAAGAGAGGTGGAAGAGAGGAGGAAAAGAGGAGGAAGAGAGGATGAAGAGAGGTGGAAGAGAGGAGGAAGAGAGGAAGAAGAGAGGTGGAAGAGAGGAGGAAGAGAGGTGGAAGAGAGGAGGAAGAGAGGAGGAAGAGAGGTGGAAGAGAAGAGGAAGAGAGGAAGGCTTGGGTCTCGTTCTCGCCTCAGCCTTGTCTCAGCTCATGGAGTTTCTGGGCGACGTTCTCCAGCTCAGATTCTAAGGCAGCCAGACTTGCAATCTCAGGGTCCTAAATTTTGAAATGTATATGTGTAGAGAGATAGACAGAGAGAGAGAGAGAGAGTAAAAGAGCAAGATGGAGAAAGAGAGACACAAAATTGACTGTCTTAATAATCATACCCATAACGTTATTAACAAAATACTGCTATGATGGCTCTAATACGCCCATTTTATAGACTCCAAGGGACTTCATTCTTCATATCGCATTGGAAATGTAAGCAAAGACAAAGACAAAAAAGGGCAAAATGTAAAACAGTTGTGGGCAACGGTTAGGGATAGGTCATAATTCAATTCAACATTTGACTGGGTGTGCTCTATCCTTTCATGAACTTTATAGTGGCTGGGCTTAAATGTTTGAGTGTTTGCTCTCTCTTGCTCTGTATTTCTCTCTCTCTCTCACACACACTCTTTCTGTGTGTGCGTGAGAGAAGGAGAGAGAGAGACAGAGACAGAGTCAGCACAAAGTATGGCGGAGGAATCAATTAAAAAGAACAGCAGGGATTGCTGTGTGGTCGCATTGCCATTGACGTTCAAACAATGGAACTAAGTTCACTTTCCGTTCTCTGACAGGACCTAATTAATGTTGAGCTGCATGAGGCCAGCTGTTTCTGCTAAGTATAAACTCCCAGGAGCAAACCATGATAAGGCATTTTAAATGAAGGTTGTTTTAAAAGGTGAGTTTAATTAATGGAACTGTGACAGTGTAACAACAGGGGGAGTTGAATATTGAGACAAGAAAATGGCCACTCCTATCCTTATGTTTTTATGTATTACTACTTGAGTGTTAGATCCAAACCACAAAGTAGAAAGTAAAATGTCTGTAGGTTGTGACTCCAGTGGACAAAATGCATTGCAACATTATCATCGAAACATTGCATGTACCGAGGAAGAAAATCTGTCAAATGAATGAAGCACAGTACTGTTATTTTGATGTAGACTTAACCTCTAGACACGTAGGGGATATTCAGACGTTACCTCTGTCTTCCTGATCGCACTGCCTTCTTCCTCTTCAGCTCCTTTCTCCGTTGGTATTCTTCGTGCCATCATCTGAAGCTCCTTCACCTCAGGGCTCCTTTGCTCTTTCTCTTCCCCCTCCTCTCCCACCACCTCCTTTGAGTGGTGGGGCACTTCCTGTGGATCTCTGACCTCCAGCGACCTCACTTCAGGCCCCTCTTCTTCTTCAGGCCTTTTCTTCATTGGCGCCAGCTCACTCTTTCTGCTCCAGTGCTTCGAGTCGTCGGCGCTCTCCTCCTCCTCTTCCTCCTCCGCTTCCCTGTCACCCTTCTTTTCTGACTCGGTGCCGTCACTGAGGAACATTCTGGATCTTTTCTCCTCCTCCTCTGCAGAGGTCACCGACTTCTTCTCTGCTGCATCTTGCTTTTCAGTTGATGCGGCACCTGAGCAGACAAAGAATAAGCACTCTTTGTCAGTTTCTTTCAGACCGAGTTCTTAATGAGTGACCTGGTTAAAGAAAAGTTTAAAAAGTCTCCCATTCCCTCACTCTAAATCCTTTCACTTGAATTTAATTGTATTTTATGGTCCCTTTGACCCTAACCCACACAACTGGGTAGCACAGTGTTATTAAAGTTTTTTGGGTTCAAAAGTATCACATCTGTCATTCTACTAAATAAAATACCAAGCCCATACAGTATTTCTTTCACCCTAATCTTGTATACTGCATAAAAGCATCCATTATCACCTTTGTGGATCGTATGCTACCCTTTACAGCTGCTACTCTTTATGGCTGTATTATGAAATACTTATAAGTTATTACATCCATATATAGCCAGCCTTCAAATAAAGTATTAACAAATATTTTCATTCTGACAGTCAGTGGTTATCTGCCTTGCTCTACTTGTTAAATGGCACAGAAGGGTCATCATTTAAAGGTTTTGCAGTCAGGTTGTATTCAGAAGTGGCCCTATGTAATAACAATAATGGAATAATCCCACCAAAACCCACCTGGCATACATCAAGTTCACCTTAAAAGAAAGCCATTTATATCAATATGTAAAGTATATATACATATATAAAAAAGATGCCTACTGTTGAATTCAAGGGCCGTTCACTCATTTTGTTAATCTATAGATGTGCTGTCAAAATGCCAGTCGTGTTGGCGCAACTCCAGCTTCCATTACTTAATTACATTGACCCACCCCCCCACCCTCTTCACACACCCCCAACCCCTGGAATTCATCAGATGGATGGAAGCTCTCACATCACTCATCTGGCATTGTGGTCTAGAGTCTCAATCTTCAGATTGTTCTCTTTCTTTTCTTTTTTTCCTCCCAAGTCTGTCCTTTTTTTGCAGCAGCAGCCTGCATGCCATCTTTATTTGTTCTTGTATTGCCCTATTTGGCTATGGTACTGTACTCTATGGCACAAACACACACTCACAAACACAGAATTCTTATTTTGTATCTTCAAACCTTTAGTAGAAGACTACCCTCACTGCCTCCCTCTCTCTCTCTCTCTCTCTCTCTCTCTCTCTCTCTCTCTCTCTCTCTCTCTCTCTCTCTCTCTCTCTCTCTCTCCCCCTCTTCTCTCTCTCTCTCTCTCTCTCTCTCTCTCTCTCTCTGTGCTTCTTACTCTGTCTTTGTCTCTATCTCACCCTTTCAAGCTCTCTCTCATTCTCCCTCTACCTCCCTTTCCCTCCCCCCCCCCTCTCTCTCTCTCTCTCTCTCTCTCTCTCTCATTCTCCCTCTACCTCTCTTTTCCTTCCATCTCTGTAATTGCTCAAGTACTCCAGAGAACAGTCCTTATGAGCTGGATTGATATGACATAATGAGCGGCCAGGTCATTTATTCCTATGGCACTTTATCATTATAACTACCACACTCTTTAAGGTGTGCTGCAGTGTAGTCACCAGAGAAGCTATCTGTGCATATGGTAACATAGCATTGTGTGTTACAGTAATGAACTTTGACAGTCACTCTTGCTGACAGTCAGTCTTCTACAATTTCCTCTTGGGGATGAATACCTATGGCTATCTATTGATCTATCAATCTATCTATCTAATAAGCAAAGAAGGACTTGTTTTCTTACCTTTGTGGTCCTGTTTCACATCGTCTTCCTGGCTTCGATCTTCCTCTGAATCCTCCTCGGAGGTCTGGCGCTTCAACTCCAGTCCCTCCTCCTCGTCATCTTCCTCTTTCCCCTCATCCTCTCGTTTCTTCTCAACCAGTTCCCCGTTCTCCCTGTTCTCCTCCTCGTTCATGGAGTCAGAGATGCGATTGTCGGGCTTCTCGTCCTCGTCGCTCTCCTCTTCATCTCTCCTTATCTCGTTGCCCTCCTGTGACTCTTCATTCTTCTCGGTGCTTTCCTCCTCTCTACCTCCTGCTGTTGTCCTTTTGTCTGCAAGGATAGACCTCTCCCCTGGTCCACCCAGCGCTTCCAGCATCGATCGATCTGTGGTGGAAGGAGAAGATTCACGGTCCATGAGTTATTCGTTCACAAAGAGAAATTGATTAGCTAAGAGGGCCAAGTCAGTGTACTGTATTCACTGTAAATGACATTTGGATAATGGTGACAGGATGCAATACTTGCTTGAAACTAAGAAAACAATAAAACAAACATCTGCTTTCAATATTTTGATTTATGTCAATTTGTCATGATAACCTGAAGCGTGAATATATTCAAACCACCCTGTCAGACTTGATGTACTGGAATTAGTATATACAAATGCTATTTTACTTGCCTAACATCCAGGAAATTGGTACACTAAACAAACTGCACCCTCAACAGTCAGTCCAGTGAACATAGAAGCACACAATGCTACATAACACCAGAAGAGGAGGCTTGGTACCTCCTACGATCATGCTGGGTCTGAGTTTTCTTGATTCATCTCCAAAGCGAGACAGGAGGTGGGTGGCTGGCTACATCCTCAGAAGTTGGTGTCACAACTTTGTGACAGTATATATTTAAACATGTACATTCTGACATAACATCTGTTTAGATCAAATGGATCCGTACAGGAAAGGAAACATACTCTAGAACACTTTTGTAAAGAGGGAATCAGTGGTCAGAGTGGGCGTCTTCAGGGTATCCTTTGACGGTTTTACATGGGGTAGAAATTATCAAGCCAGTTTATAGTTCCTTGGTGAATACAGCTTAAGAAATATACTGACTTTAGCTCACTTGATGTATGGTAAATCTTTAAGCCAAAGCATTTCCGGTAAAGCCACATCCAATCAAAATGCAAATTAGACATTTGATTGGTATCCACAGGCAAGAACTGTGTATGTAACTGTGACCTACAGAATACAAACGGTAGCTGACCTTATTTGTATTTATTTATCTCAGGACATCTAAATAACTCCAAGCAATCATGAATCAGCAAATGAATCCTGTCTCTGCATCCATAGATACAATATATCATAAATCACATGTACTCCAGACCTCTTCTTTCCGTCGTTAGCAAATAAACTGATGTCCTGTACACATCTAGAACAACCTGTTACATAAGTCTGTATGCAACCTTGGATTTAATATTTGTAGTGCTGCCTCCACAAGGTACCTTTTCAAATACCTATATAATAATTGATGGTTGTTGGGTAGTGTGCACCTTAGCATTAATGTAGACCACAACTATGACACGTAGTTCTATTTGACAACCCTATTCTATTTCTACAACCCTGCCCTGTCAGTGCTGCCCACTCTTACTGACGTTGGCAGGGAAACAGTTGCCCATAGGAACAGGTACAGCAACTGTGTTCCATATCCCAGTTCTGTCCCCAGTTCTGTCTGTCAGAGTCTCAGTGACTACCTTCATGTCTGTCCCTAATGGTTTAAATACATAGACACAGCACTGCCGTCTGACTAGCGCAGTTCACACAATGTTCCAGAGCATTTCTTGGGAAAGGAGTCGTTTGTATTACTCTGGATAGTAGATGCATTATGCTTGTGCACATGCAAACAAACACCTGAGAGAATCTCAACGTTGAAAAGAATGGAGACGATCCTAAACGCCGCTAAGTCTATTGTGTCCTATCAGGTTACTATGTCAGACAAGAGCTATCTTGCTATTTTGATGGGTCAAAAGAAAATTCCAAACATAACTGGATTATGATGCTGTCAACAACACGGGATTGTGCAATTGTTTGCTTGGTGTGAGAAGAAGTGCCATTGAAAAAGCAGTACTGCCTTTACTGCAAGTAATAAGACTCACCTGCAACATCCTCTGTGGGCTGCGGTGTCCTGGTCACATGATCAGCTGTGATGTCACTCTGCTGCTCAGTGTTTCCATTGGGACCTGATCATGTGGAAAAGATTTATTCAAGCATCTAGTTCATTTCCTATGTTTCGTGTCGAATCTATTACCTAGAGCTCCTGTGATTGTAATGTCATTTCGAAAATATGATTTGAACAGTTTATCCTTGACTACGACAGTATTCGGTTCTGGATGGGTTCCAAAATCATTGCTGGGTGGTGCATTCATCTGGCAGTGCAGCACCTGGCTGGGACTCACCTTGGAGGGCAATGTTCTGGAGCTCTTTGAGGAAGTTGTGATGGCGTAGGATGGAAACAAGCCTTTCATCTGCGACACACACACACAAAACATTCCAAAACACACATATGAAGTACTAGTGTGTGCACCTGCGTATGAACAAATACAGAAATAAGATATTTTTCACATACCACTCTCTCTCACACACACACATACATACATATACAAGCATGCCATTGTCCAAATAAAGTCCCAGAGCAGAACATACAAGTACATCACTGAGTATTAGTTGTTTATGAGACTCAGCACTTTCCTTTGGCCTCAGAGAGTTAATTGCCCTGAAATTTACTGCCTCCAAAGCACAAGCACAGTTAATCATTTGGACAAGAGAGAGGTTTCCAGTGAATAACAGCAGCACCAGGCTTTTCCCTTTCTGCTGACCCAGAAACAGCACCCTGTCTGCAGAGAGAACTCAGGAGAACATGTCTCCACACCTTTATTTTTAGATGAACGCCACAGCCTTCAAATGTTTCTTTCCTTTCTTCTTTTGTTCATCTTTTTCTAATCGTGTTCCTGCCTGACTTTGGAATGTCTTCTTTTTTTTATCACCCTCCCAACCGTTTTAATTTTTAGTTTTCATTTCATCACTGCGTGCTTCTCTTTTGTTCAGCCTACCTTTCACCATCTCTCCCTTTCCCTTTCTCTTGCTCTCTCATTCTCTCCATTTCTCTCCAATTTTCCCTCTTATTCTTTCAGTGAGAGGTGTTCGGTTTCCCTGCCGTGGCCTCATCCTGGTAACAATAGCTGTATGGGTAATGCAGTGATTGATTTTGCTCAACAAGGACAGCTTCAAGGTAATACAATGGGCCTGCAATTGAATAGCCATGGCCAAGTGACCAGGCTAGACTGCTCTGCTAGGTGTCCTGTTACACATACACACACACACACTTGCATTGAAACTAATAATTGCTTTTGGTATAGAATGGGATGTGCGTGTATTCATGAAAGCAAATGAAAGCAAATATTGGTTCCATTAAGACAGGTCGTATTTGTGACTGGCTGATTCAGTTGAATGCACCAGCATTGTTCTGACAGGAAGGTGAATTGACTTGCCTTTAAGTGGCGATTTAAGGTATGTTAACATTCAGAAATGGGGAACATTCATGCACCTTTTAAGATAGCACTTGAGTAAATTGAACTATAGATAATCCATTATCGTCCTCTTACAAATGCAAATACATAAATGAAACAAGGACAGGGTCAAGATAATGAGTTATTGAATGATTTCCCAAAGCAGTGATAGGCTGGCCATTTATCTTCCTTTGCATAACCTGTCTGTGACTCACCTCGAAGGGCAATGTCCTGTCTTTAAGTACTAAAACTGTATAATATAAAAAAAAACTGATTACAGTTGAGACTTCTACTCGGTTCTTATTCCAATCTCATAGAAACAGGATATACTGATCCTAAATGGGTTATAAGTATTAGATGCAGTCCACCTGAGTAAGTAGCTTACCTCTCCTCAGTGTGTCCACACACTCTTGGCGAACCGGTAAATTCTGTGGCCTCGATAGCACATCAGCCAACGCCTCCACAATGCACTTCATCACCTGGGGGGAAAACCAAAACAACACAGCCCAAAGGACAAGCATATAGCCGTCAATAAACCGAATATACTGGAGGAGAATATAGCAGTGAATACAGAGGGAATGTAGCCAATGGACAGGCTGCTCTTAATACAGGGGACACAAAACCACATGCACATCCAGTCAAACAGCCCCAAGACTGTTTCTGCGGCTGTTATTGTTGCAGGCTGTTTATCCACAGCAGGAGCAAACACAGTAGTCAGCAAAGGTAGGAAGGTTGGTGCTTCTACATTCAGAATTCTAACTGTTTATCATGTACAGTATCTGTTGCCATATTAATCCCCAGATGTCGTAACACTGCACTGTTGCATTGTTGACCTATTACTATTTGCACAAAGCTATTGCTATTTGCACTTCTGGTTAAATGTGTACTGCATTTGATTAACTCTGTACTCATAATATGCCCAATGACAATAAAGTTTAATCTAATTGAATAGATATTAGTGCAGCGACTCATTGGATCAGATATCTGTGGATTTGTTTTACTTGTTCTACTTTTTGAATATGCATTAAAGTCACACCATCTTCAAGGGCTCTTTCAAAGCATCCCTGTCTTCAATCAATTTCCCATCCCTCCCTTTAATGCCTCCATGTCCTTTCAAAGTGTCACCCCTCTGCCCTCTCTCTCTCTGTGTGACTTGCACGTACACATGCCTGCACAAGCTGGGTTTTGTTTTTCACGATGGGAAACATATCTAGCCCACCAATGTTGAGGTCATTGATCTCCATCGCAGTCTACCATTCAAGAGTGGCAACATTGATTTTTTGACAAAGTCACATTGAGTTTTCTCCTGACAAGCAGCATAAGACATTTAATACCAAAGTGCTCAGGATATAGTTTTACTTCAGCTTACACTTCAGGAGAAAAGGGGGCTGATAGCAGTGTTGGGCAATGGAAAAACAGACATAGGTGCAGACATTGTTTCTGCCCTTGCTAACTTCAGGAACGGTTTTCCATGGTCCCTGATTGATGATCTGAATGTTATTGAGTATTGTATTCATAATGTGGGCCTATATCCTAAATTTGATTCGATATATTTGATATTTTTCTATCAGTTTTGTATTTTATTGTTTAGAAAGTGACCCAGCATAGGAAAATCGAAAGGAAAGTCCACAGCTGTCGGTTTATTACTTAACTTGTAAACATTTTTATTTAAGTCATTTTATGAGTGTAAATTATGTTATTACGGTAAATATTATAAATATGCATAATTTACACAAAGTCTGTATGTTATGTCTCACGTGGTTAAAGTAAATTATGTACTTTGCATAGTGTAGTGGAGTTACGTGATAGATGCACGTTATGCATATAGTGTAAGTTGGGATATTGTAAGTAATAAGTTATGTCACTTGCATGAGCTATTCTATTGGCCTAAGTTTGTTGCAATTAAGAAAACTCTATTTCTTTATTCATGGTACATTTCATAGAACTCACTCTACAAACAGTAGTGTTGTTATTGTGATGTCATTGACTTTTAGTTCAATTCAAACATTAGTGAAAATTACACTGACCAACAAAGGAAAAATTGATGTTGAAGAAACCTTATGTGGAAAGAGATAAGTCGCAATTAATTTTCAGCTATAGGCTACAGTAGGCTACACCTTAGTCCTACTGTATACAATAATCAAAAAATACTCTTTGGGTTCATGCAAGTCTTAAAATGAGCCTGAAGGTTGGATCCCCACCTACCTGCGGCACGCCTACTCTTCCTCAAAATCAAGAACACAGTACTTTTATGTGAAATAATTCTTTACCTTGACGTCTTCATTCTCCAAGCGACTTTCAGGCACTGGCCATGACACAACTGCGTGGGAAATAAGAGAATGTGGATACATTTAAAGTCTCGCGTTTATCAATGAATACGGTATACTACATTTCTGCTGTAGTTTGGTTTCAATTTAGTTTTTTCTTTCTTTAAATTGCCAGTACCTTTCATTTAAAGCGTTTAGTTGCATTTTCCAATGCCGAATATTTAAGTCCTCATTGTTACTGAACGAGGATCATCACAACTAAAAGCACTGACAGAACACATGCAGGCGAGCAACATAACGCACCCAAACAGCAAAACGCTGTCCTTGGTGCTGAACAAAAAAAAAACACCTTCGCAGCTAACGGACTCACACAGACACACACGCGCGCGCGCACACACACACACACACACACACACACACACACACACACATGTACAACCTTCCAGTGAGCACTTGTCATAGAACTTTTAATAAAACTACATTCAGCTCACTATCTCAGCAATCATATTCACAGTGAACAAAAAATATCTTACCGCAAGTAGCCAAAATTGTAAAAATGAAGCATCCTCTTGCAATCATCTTTGCAAATAATACGCAATTTGCGATATGATACTCAAACACTGCGATGCGGAATATTATCACTTTTTGCTGAAACCGATGGATTATGGATGCATAATGTATCGAACTTGGTCGTCCTTCGTTATTTTTGTAGAGCCTAGTCCCTCTGCATCAGTGGACGTGTACCGCTGGTCAACATACAAGCTACTCTCCGCAACAGCACCTGCTTTTTATAGGATGCTGCTGTCTGAGAAGGAAATGACATCACAGCAAGAAAAGTAGGGACTACCATAATACCTTTCAACTTTGAGAATGGTAAGTAGGCAACTGAGTACTTGGTGGTATAATATTGCATATTACTGAGGGATGGTTTTATTCAATGGCATTCAGTGAAATACATAGTTTTAATGGCTTCCATGGCATTCAAATCCAATCAAATTGTATTTGTATTTGCTTCACACACGCACATAGAACTGCCCCTCAACCAACCTAAACCCTTAAGGAAAGCAAGGAAAAACTCCCTGGAGAACTAATTTGAGAAAAAATGGGAGAAACCTTGGGAGGAGCAGTTCAGTGAGGGATCCCCTGCTCCAGAGACGGTTGGTGAAACAGAGGAGCAGAACACAGGCTAAACATAGTCATATATCAAGAAAAGTGCCAATAGGTGTTGAAACACAGAACCCAGCTTACCCTCCCAAGGGCTATACAACTTGACGAGCAAGTCTTATTGGCAGTTTAGTGGTTGGTTACCGTCCAACTTCCTCAAGTTTGACACACCCAATGTGCTGTGACATATATGTGATTTGAAAAAACGCCTGTCATCTTCATTTGCATCATAAGTTATAAACAGTTATAAACAACGGTTTCGGTATAGTTTCCATTATAAAATTCCACAAGATCTTTCTGACACTGTACCTTTAACAATAACAACACAATTGACAGTAGAGGCAAAACTACCCTGTTAGTTTCAGTCACCCTTTATTTCCATTGCTTCCCTCTTAGACTGAGTTTGTATCTGCAGTTCCTATTCTTGAGATAAAGTATGAACTACTTTATTAAATATATTTTTCTCAGTGTGGCAGTATACACCTAGGCAATAGGTAAGCACTGGATGAAGTTGTTTTTCTAACTTTTATTATGATAGCCTCATTAGTCAATGACAGCAGTGGTATTAATTCATGTTCTTGATCAAAACAACAATGAAATACATGAAACTGTAAAATAATACAAATACCAACAGTAATATTAATAAAATAACTTGAAATAAATGCACCTAAATATTTCTAGATTGGACAAGCATTTGCATTCAGAAATGGTTAAGAGATTATCTTTGTTTTTTGTTATTTTAGGTCCTGAAATTCAATACATGTTTGGATGCTTTGATTCAGGTGATTTTCAGGTTGTTATGGAGGTAGATGGGGATGAGGTGTTCTATGTAGACTTCAAAAAAAAGGAGGCAATGTGGACAGTCCCTCACTTCCAAAATTTTAAATATGCTAAGTTTAGACAATTAGTTTACCAATATAGTGAACTGAGCAGAACATTTTGCCATACCAACTTAATCCAGGAGAGAAACTGGGCTGCCTCCTTCCCACCAAACCTCAAAGGTGAGGGAGACTGTTGTCTGTTGTCATCTGGGTTTGGTGGTGTATAGATTTCAGCTTTGTGATGAGAGAATATATGTAAATCTACTTTTCAACTTTTGTTTCCGGTTTCTGTTTGTCATGGAAGCACCTGGAAGCACCATTGGGAAAAAAGAAAAAGAAAAACCCAAAGAAAAAATTGAGCTGGAGTCAGAAAACACCTTAATTTGCTTTGTGAATGATTTCTTCCCTCCATCCATCAACGTGAAGTGGACCAAGAATAACGTGGAACTGACAGAGGGGTCATTGGGTCGTTATCACCCTAACAAAGATGGAACGTTCTTCCAGGTTTCCACCCTTACTTTTACCCCTCAGGATGGAGACGTCTATGCCTGCACTGTGGAGCACCCAGCCTTGGAGAGCCCCCGAACCCGATTCTGGGGTAAGATTATAAAGAATCAAATTATGTTTATTTAAAGTCGATTTTATTCACAGAGTAATAAAATCAAAATCTGACATTTGATGACTGAACATTGACTCATGTACAAAGTTGGTAAGTGACCTCTCTGTCCTGCTGTTCCACCAGAGGTGGAGGTGAATGAGTCCAGTGCATGTCCAGCTGTGTTCTGTGGAGTGGGTCTGACTCTGGGGCTTTTAGGAGTGGCAGCCGGAACATTTCTCCTTGTAAAACAACCACAGTCAAATCAGGGTGCTTGAAGAAGAACAACAAACGAGTAAAAGTATATATTACATTCAATGATTAGACCCTGTGACTTATTTCTCTTCTGGACAGGTATGTTAGCAATACAATTGCTGCTTTAAATTACACATGACTTTTGTACTGTTACATTACTATCTGTATGTCCCTTTAATATAGTAAAGGTACATTCTGTGGAACCTCACAAAATAGTGAGGCGGATGCAAATGTTTTTCACTGCTATCAAGTTATTTTATGTTAACATAATATGCTTGGTGACAATAAAAACATAAATAAAGATATCCTGTTATTAGTTGATGTTATTTGACAGTTGAAAAACAACTACCTTTTCTCATACCTATCATGGCTTCCACAGATAATAGAGGTTGGCAACAGCTACAGAGAGTCACGAGGGTTACTACATTTTTTGAGAAGACAACTGGTTAGGTTCTTACTGTCAGCTGCTACAGGAAGTGGCAAGTAAAAAAAAACATTCCTCCTTGTAAAACAACCACAGTCAAATCAGGGTGCTTGAAGAGGAACAAGTCAAAGTATATTTTACATTCAATTATTAGACCCTCTAACTTATTTATCTTCCGGACAGTTATACTGCTTTAAGTTACACAGTACCATTATATATAATAACAGATGACTCTTGTACTGTTACATTATAATCTGTATGTCCCTTTAATATAACTATGCAATAGCTTTATTGTTACACTGCAGTATGTACAGAAAGATCATTTCCTCTATAGACTTCCTCTACAAACTTCCTCCATAAACAATGTTTATACCACTTGTTTTCTCCTAGTAGTCACTAGCCATTGTGCAGACTTCATTTTCAGAATGTACATTTATGATGTGATAAAATAGTAAAGTAGTGTGTGACTGTAAAGACATTGTAATTATTTCTACTCGAAGTGTAACACAAGATGCTCACCAAGATGGATTCATTTACTGACAAGGCATACTCTCTCCTGTAAACGTGCTGCCCTTTTTACCTCTGCATGCGTGTTTCTTTGTACTTCTTCATTTTCAGTATGAAGTCATCAGTTTCCTTGTTGTTAACAGACACCAACTTAACCTTAGAGGTGGAAACATGTCTAACCTTTCTTCTAAACGCCTGCTGCTCCTGTTCATCTTCCCCTCACTGTTCGGACATGGTCAGTATTTTTTTATTTGTGCTCTTGAGATAAAGGTAATTTAATTCTTGTTTTTTTATGCTTACTAAGTTATAGTGGAAAGTCAGTCCTATCAAAAAAGGTAATAACCCTAACTGTTAGTAGTTTCTCATGTGCTTTATGTAGGATTTGGTACTCTCTAGAAAACACTGATAGGATGTATTCATATGACAGATTTAGTCTCAGGTTACAGTACTTCCTACACTTATACAAGCTCTCTTGTGTATTTATAAATACAAAAATACAGGATTAAAGATGTTTTGCCTGTCTTGGTATAACAGTACAAAGGCAAGACGGATGTATGAAATGTATCCGTTTGGAATATTTGGAGACCTTTTCAAGTTCAAGAAGACATGCCACTGTTACTTTATAGCAATTAAATTGTATTCTTGTTTACGTACTACTGACACCAAACACTGTGTAATTTGACGTGGAAATAGACATGACACTGTTGAAATGTTTAAGATGGGTTACGATTATGGAAATATCTGATTGAAAATGAATCTCTCAATCAACCCTTATATTATATTCTGCAGCATTGGAAACCATATGTTAAGCTGTTGACTGGTTATGAACGATAGAAGTTAGTGAGCCTAAGTGTGAGACATTGGTGTCAGAGGAGGATGTGAGAAAAGACCACTAATAAGAATGCAGAGGCCTAGCCATAATTCATGACGTACATTTATGGCCCAACTCCTAGAAGCGTGTCTGGAGCTCCTAGAGTCTTGTCTGGAGCTGTCGTACTAAGGACAGCGTGAAAAAACAAGCGTGAGCCCCCTAGTCTTAATTAAGACTCCGATCAAAGACAAGGCCAGTGTGTGGACACCCAACAGGGGCCTGTACATGTCCAAATTTACATAAAGTCAAAGGTGCCAACGCAATATAGCGTTTGTAATCAGAAACCCCCAGAACAAGGAACCAATTGGATGATAAAGCGTAGAATCTGTGACCAATTGTAAGTACCAATAGCAAAATAACACACTATAATAGGGAGAAAATATACAAGTGAAATGCCCGAAGAAACAGACCAGTCTGATCCCGGGACCACGCTCGCTTGTTGGAATTGTTGTCACCCTGAAGTCCAATAAACACTTTGCATCAAACTTGGCTGAGTTCCAGTCCCGTTTTTGTACTTAGAAGATTGGTTAAAGACTTAGAAATGTTCACACTACAAGACTTACAAATGTTCACACTACAAGACACTACAAATTCTGGTATTTCACAGTTGCGTGTAATTACATTACTCAAATAACAACTATTCTTTATGTCCTATTTCTAAGCGCGCTCCTCGAACGGATATTTCTCCCTCACAAATGCTTGGTGTCAAATACCGTCAAGAGACGCAAAGGATATGGAGTACATACTTGAGTACCATTTCAATGGCAAGTTGCTGCTGATGTATAACAGTACTAAAAAAAAGTACACAGGTTATACCCCCAAAGCAGTACTTGTGGCTGCTCAATGGTCCGGCACTTATGATATTCTGATGAGAGAGAGCGATAAAGATCTATTATGCAAATCTAACGCTGCTGCAGTCTGGGACACAATAAGGATGATTACAGGTGATTTGTTTCCTTTATTCTGCATTCATGGTGACATGCTAAACTGAATAAAACATTCAAGTGGAAAGATTGTTATTGATGTTTAGGTTTCATATTGTGAAACACATTGAATCTCCAGCCGAGCCCGACGTCCAGCTGTGGTCAGTGAAGCCTTTCAGCTCTGGACATCCTAACATGCTGGTGTGCAGTGCTTACGACTTTTACCCCAAACAAATCAAAGTGACATGGCTCAAGGACGGACAGCATTGGACCTCAGATGTCACCTCCACAGAAGAGTTGTCCAATCTGGATTGGACCTACCAGTTACACACCTACCTGGAATACGTGCCCAAACCTGGAGAGCGAATCACTTGTATGGTGGAGCACGCTAGCCTTGCTAGGCCCAAGCTTTATGACTGGGGTAAGAGTGTGAGAGAATCTAATGAGCTTAGTTATACGTTGCTCAGGCATTTGCTGTGTATTCCATTTGTGTAATTAGTCATTTTGAATCTCATGATAATTGCGTGTGACTAGGATTGAAAGTGAATTCCAAAAGGTCTATTGTGCAGTATTGTTATACTAATACTGATCTTACAATTATTATCTATCTATCTATTTTTCTATTGTCACTGAGATATACTACTTGCAAATCATAAATTCTGTGCAGACATGTGTGCCACTTCATATGACTATAAACTGACAAACTAAAATATTCCATTAGCTGTGATATTTACTGTCATTAGTGGTTAGTGTTCTACATATCATAAATTAAATGCTATATATTATTCACATATAGTCAAATTAATTAATACTATACATTATTAATTATTATTTTGTTATTGCAGACCCCTTGCCTGAATCAGAGACAAATAAAATAATAGTTGGGATTTGTGGTCTGCTGCTTGGAATAGTATGTGTGGCTGCAGGACTGATTAAGTACAAACTCAAATCTACTGGTGAGGACATATTTTATTCAATATTTCTTATTTTAAATAATCATTTGTTTGCCCTAGTGTCTTCACAAAATAGTTTTATTTTATGTTGTACTCTAATTGTATATATATATATGGTAATAAGGTCAACAACATTTAGTTTGGCAACTCCGACAGTAACAAGAGCAAGAGCATTTAAACATAAACCTCTAAAAGGAATTTAAATTAAAAAGAAAAAAATAATGATATACACATGAACTATACATTTTATTATGTATATATCTGTATTCATAACTATCTTTGTCGGTTTCTTAGCTGGAAGAGTGTTGGTGCCAGCAAGTTAAAGTTGGGACGTCCAGAAGCAGAAAAGATTCCAGTGCAGTCTGTTTTATGCTCCACTGACCACAGATGTTGAATCACATTTGATTTAAACCCACTTTGTCCTTGTCTTGAGGACTTCTCTGTGTGTGGAAAAGGGATTGTAACCCCAAAATACAGATCTACCCCATAACAGGCTGACTATACAGTATCGTAATAGAACTAGTGATGTAATTTTGCCATGAACAATTTAACATCCAGAATTATTTCAGATCTTTTTGGGTTGGTTCGTTGTATATTTTGCTTGGTTAGTCTTGATTACTTACCAAAATGTACTAACTTAAAGGTATAAGTATATAGTATTGCGATTGAATGTTTGTTCCCCATGAAGGACAGACATTAAAATGTAATGGATTGGGTATGCACAGGATTCCTAGTCAATTACAAACAAACGTGATGTAAAATGTATTCTAAATTATCCTAATCCTTTCATTTTCAACAAGCATGAATAAAAGTAGTATATTTTGGCCTTCCTATGTGTATCACCTTGTTATTTTGTTTCTGAATGAGGCCACCATGACCACATCATTTAATATTTATTTCATGCACCTTAGTGTTGAGTTACATTTACATTTACATTTATTCATTTAGCAGACGCTTTTATCCAAAGCGACTTCCAAGAGAGAGCTTCACAAAGTGCATAGGTCACTGATAATAACAACACGATAGCCCCAAAAACATTGCGGGTAGCCAAAACATGAAGCACATATTGTGAACAACCAAAATAAGTGCCAAAGGGAAGAACCACAAGAGCATGTAGTTAAACAAGTTACAATTAAACAACATGAATCGCTATAAGTGCAAGTGTACCTGTAGGAAATCAAGCAACAGTAAAAAATATTTCAACAATTTAAATCAGTTACCACTAACCAACAAGAGCAGCAAGACTCTAAGCAAGTCATTGTGATTCTTGAGGAAACTAACATGGGGTCCAGCAAACCATTCTTAAGTACCGTTGTACTCCTGGAACAAGTGCGCCTTGAGCCTTTTCTTGAAGGTGGGGAGACAGTCAGTGTCCCTGATGGAGGTGGAGAGTTGATTCCACCACTGGGGGGCCAGACAGGAGAAGAGCTTGTGTTGGGACCGGGCGCTCTTGAGCGGTGGGACCACCAGGCGGTTGTCTGAAGAAGACCGTAGGTGGCGGGTGGGGGTGTAAGGCTGCATGAGAGACTTGATGTAGTCGGGTGCAGTCCCGTTCACTGCTCGGAAGGTCATTACCAGGGTCTTGAATCTGATGCGGGCCGTGATGGGTAGCCAGTGGAGGGAGATGAGGAGTCTGGTAACATGGGAGCGTCTGGATAGATTGTAGACCAGGCGGGCCGCTGCGTTCTGAATCCTCCGGAGAGGGCGGGTTGCGCATGCTGGGAGACCGGCGAGCAGCGAGTTGCAGTAGTCCAACTTGGAGAGGACAAGTGCTTGGACTAGCAGCTGGGTGGAGTGCTCAGACAGGTATCTCCTGATCTTCCGGATGTTGTAGAGGGTGAATCTACACGACCGGGAGACTGCAGCAATGTGGGCTGTGAGGGAGAGCTCGTCATCCATGATAACCCCAAGGTTCCTGGCAGAGGATGAAGGGGTCACCGTCGCAGATCCCAGGGTGATTAAGAGATCGTGGGAGATGGAGGGTTTAGCCGGGATGATGAGGAGTTCTGTTTTGGCGAGGTTCAGCTGAAGGTGGTGCTTGGTCATCCAGGCGAAGATGACTGTGAGGCAGGCCTCAATCCTAGCTGAGATCCCCGGATCGGTTGGGGAAACGACAGGTACAGCTGTGTGTCGTCAGCATAGCAGTGGTAGGAGAAGCCATGGGAGGTGATGATTGGTCCAAGTGAGGTGGTGTACAGAGAGAAGAGAAGGGGTCCAAGGACGGAGCCCTGTGGGACACCAGTGGAGAGCTGGCGAGGGCCTGACAGTTTGCCTCCCCAGGAGACCTGGTAGGATCTTCCCGACAGGTAAGATGAGATCCACTGGAGTGCAGTGCCAGTGACGCCCATCTCAGAAAGTCTGGAGAGCAGGATCTGGTGGTTAACCGTATCAAACGCTGCAGAAAGATCCAGCAGAATGATGACGGATGACCTTGAAGCCACTCTGGCAGACTGGAGGGCAGTGGTGACTGAAAGGAGGGCAGTCTCTGTGGAGTGGCCAGTCTTGAAGCCCGATTGGTTGGGGTCAAGCAGGTTGTTCTGAGAGAGGAAGGCGGAGTTAGCGGCAGAGATGCACTGTAGGCATTATAAACACTGTTGAGATTTTCGAGAACTAAAAGGAGAAAACAAGACTAACTATGTGTTGCATGAAACCTTTGGACCATGTTGATATGTATAATGAGTTTGACACACCCAATGTGCTGTGACATATATGTGATTTGAAATAATGCCTGTCATCTTCATTTGCATCATAAGTTATAAACACAAGACAAATAAATGTTACACAAAAAAGCATTGCATATTCATAATTATACTGTATATCAATGGAGCCATACAAAAGCTACAAACAATTATTTTCAGGCGGTTTCGGTATAGTTCCCATTATAAAATTCCACAAGATCTTTCTGACACTGTACCTGTTTACGCTCCTGTTTCGCCCGCGAGACAAAAATGCTGCCTCCCCCTTCCTCAGTTACGACGCACTAAATTCTAACAAATATATTTTTTAGACGCTACACATGTTATACATCGTTGGAAAGCTACGATTCTTGTGCTTCCATTGAAATAAACCAATTCAAGATCAAGTCGCAATAGCAAGCAAAGTCAACGTCTTTTTCCGGTGAACATTCCTTCAACAATGCCAAAGAAAAAAGTTGTACTCACCCTAAGTTGTTCAAATAGGTCCAGGTGTGCAAATCATGCCATCAAAACTTGATCTGCGTAAGTCCCAAGGGTTCAAAGTATCTAACCATGTAAAGTAATTCGTCCAAATACAATGTTTTACGTTCATGAATAGCCATTATCCTTTGTTTCATTATGCAAGTTAGCCGACGGAAGAAACAACTTGTTCACATAAAAATGTTATTTTCTCCGGTTTATCAACGGAGTATTTACAAAATGAAGGTCTCAAAATGTCCGTTGAACCCTCCCCTTTTGATTGACACCTTGTTCGACCCAATAGGAGCTTCCATGCCCCGTTGACAGCCCTCTAAAGCCAACTAGGTCTGTGCGTCCTGCCCCCCCCCCCCCATAATCAGATAAAGCACTCCAATGTGTTCATGCTTCAGTTTTTGTGTTTCAGTATTACTAATTAGGGATTTAGCTATTATATATGATATTTCTAAGTACCAGAGATGGGCCAGAGATAACAATTATGAAAAATAATACCTTTTTATTTGACCTTGACCTTGGTTACAAAGGGTCATTTTGGAGTCTCCAAAAGACCCTTTTAGAAAATTCCTGGATGTACTCTTATAAAAACATGTGTCAAATATGAATATATTGTGGTATTATGTTTGACTTTTGATTTGAATTGGGTAAGGCTTCAACCTGTGGTCCAATTTAGTCTTCCAGATAATACCTACCACCTCTAGGCCTATTCAGGCCTCTGTTTTCAAAACAAAATCTAGGCGGAAATAGAAATTTTCACTTTCCTTGTGTTCAAGCTTCTATTACTCAACACTAGAATGACTGACAGGGGTCCTGACAACAGGGGACATAACTTCAGAGTGTCAGCTTTCAAAAGAGATCATTTACATGCATGTACTCCAAATGGTTCAAGAACAGCTTCCAATTTACTTTGGGTATGCTGTTTAGGCGTTTTCAGGCAAATTTAACAGGAACATGAAAAGGTTAACAATAACAACACAACTGAAACTACCCTGTTAGTTTCAGTCACCCTTTATTTCCATTGCTTCCCTCTTAGACTGAGTTTGTATCTGCAGTTCGTATTCTTGAGATAAAGTATGAACTACTTTATTAAATATATTATTCTCAGTGTGGCAGTATACACCTCGGCAATAGGTAAGCACTGGATGAAGTTGTTTTTCTAACTTTTATTTATTAATTCATGTTCTTGATCAAAACAACAATGAAATACATGAAACTGTAAAATAATACAAATACCAACAGTAATATTAATAAAATAACTTGAAATAAATGCACCTAAATATTTCTAGATTGGACAAGCATTTGCATTCAGAAATGGTTAAGAGATTATCTTTGTTTTTTGTTATTTTAGGTCCTGAAATTCAATACATGTTTGGATGCTTTGATTCAGGTGATTTTCAGGTTGTTATGGAGGTAGATGGGGATGAGGTGTTCTATGTAGACTTCAAAAAAAAGGAGGCAATGTGGACAGTCCCTCACTTCCAAAATTTTAAATATGCTAAGTTTAGACAATTAGTTTACCAATATAGTGAACTGAGCAGAACATTTTGCCATACCAACTTAATCCAGGAGAGAAACTGGGCTGCCTCCTTCCCACCAAACCTCAAAGGTGAGGGAGACTGTTGTCTGTTGTCATCTGGGTTTGGTGGTGTATAGATTTCAGCTTTGTGATGAGTGAATATATGTAAATCTACTTTTCAACTTTTGTTTCCGGTTTCTGTTTGTCATGGAAGCACCTGGAAGCACCATTTACCCCAAAGAAAAAATTGAGCTGGGGTCAGAAAACACCTTAATTTGCTTTGTGAATGATTTCTTCCCTCCATCCATCAACGTGAAGTGGACCAAGAATAACGTGGAACTGACAGAGGGGTCATTGGGTCGTTATCACCTTAACAAAGATGGAACGTTCTTCCAGGTTTCCACCCTTACTTTTACCCCTCAGGATGGAGACGTCTATGCCTGCACTGTGGAGCACCCAGCCTTGGAGAGCCCCCGAACCCGATTCTGGGGTAAGATTATAAAGAATCAAATTATGTTTATTTAAAGTAGATTTTATTCACAGTGTAATAAAATCAAAATCTGACATTTGATGACTGAACATTGACTCATGTACAAAGTTGGTAAGTGACCTCTCTGTCCTGCTGTTCCCCCAGAGGTGGAGGTGAATGAGTCCAGTGCAGGTCCAGCTGTGTTCTGTGGAGTGGGTCTGACTCTGGGGCTTTTAGGAGTGGCAGCCGGAACATTTCTCCTTGTAAAACAACCACAGTCAAATCAGGGTGCTTGAAGAAGAACAACAAACGAGTAAAAGTATATATTACATTCAATGATTAGACCCTGTGACTTATTTCTCTTCTGGACAGGTATGTTAGCAATACAATTGCTGCTTTAAATTACACAGTACCATTATATAGAATAACAGATGACTTTTGTACTGTTACATTACTATCTGTATGTCCCTTTAATATAGTAAAGGTACATTCTGTGGAACTTAGATAACTATGCAATAGCTCTTTCTGCACTCTCAAAATAGTGAGGCGGATGCAAATGTTTTTCACTGCTATCAAGTTATTTTATGTTAACATAATATGCTTGGTGACAATAAAAACATAAATAAAGATATCCTGTTATTAGTTGCCCTTATTTGACAGTTGAAAAACAACTACCTTTTCTCATACCTATCATGGCTTCCACAGATAATAGAGGTTGGCAACAGCTACAGAGAGTCACGAGGGTTACTACATTTTTTGAGAAGACAACTGGTTAGGTTCTTACTGTCAGCTGCTACAGGAAGTGGCAAGTAAAAAAAAACATTCCTCCTTGTAAAACAACCACAGTCAAATCAGGGTGCTTGAAGAGGAACAAGTCAAAGTATATTTTACATTCAATTATTAGACCCTCTAACTTATTTATCTTCCGGACAGTTATATTAGCAATACAATTGCTGATTTAAGTTACACAGTACCATTATATATAATAACAGATGACTCTTGTACTGTTACATTATAATCTGTATGTCCCTTTAATATAACTATGCAATAGCTTTATTGTTACACTGCAGTATGTACGGAAAGATCATTTCCTCTATAGACTTCCTCTACAAACTTCCTCCATAAACAATGTTTATACCACTTGTTTTCTCCTAGTAGTCACTAGCCATTGTGCAGACTTCATTTTCAGAATGTACATTTATGATGTGATAAAATAGTAAAGTAGTGTGTGACTGTAAAGACATTGTAATTATTTCTACTCGAAGTGTAACACAAGATGCTCACCAAGATGGATTCATTTACTGACAAGGCATACTCTCTCCTGTAAACGTGCTGCCCTTTTTACCTCTGCATGCATGTTTCTTTGTACTTCTTCATTTTCAGTATGAAGTCATCAGTTTCCTTGTTGTTAACAGACACCAACTTAACCTTAGAGGTGGAAACATGTCTAACCTTTCTTCTAAACGCCTGCTGCTCCTGTTCATCTTCCCCTCACTGTTCGGACATGGTCAGTATTTTTTTATTTGTGCTCTTGAGATAAAGGTAATTTAATTCTTGTTTTTTTTTATGCTTACTAAGTTATAGTGGAAAGTCAGTCCTATCAAAAAAGGTAATAACCCTAACTGTTAAGAGTTTCTCATGTGCTTGATGTAGGATTTGGTACTCTCTAGAAAACACTGATAGAATGTATTCATATGACAGATTTAGTCTCGGGTTACAGTACTTCCTACACTTATACAAGCTCTCTTGTGTATTTATAAATACAAAAATACAGGATTAAAGATGTTTTGCCTGTCTTGGTATAACAGTACAAAGGCAAGACGGATGTATGAAATGTATCCGTTTGGAATATTTGGAGACCTTTTCAAGTTCAAGAAGACATGCCACTGTTACTTTATAGCAATTAAATTGTATTCTTGTTTACGTACTACTGACACCAAACACCGTGTAATTTGACGTGGAAATAGACATGACACTGTTGAAATGTTGAAGACACCCAACAGCGGCCTGTACATGTCCAAATTTACATAAAGTCAAAGGTGCCAACGCAATATAGCGTTTGTAATCAGATGGCTGTACACGACGATGAGGAGCTCTGTTTTGGCGAGGTTCAGCTGGAGGTGGTGCTTGGTCATCCAGGCGAAGATGACTGTGAGGCAGGCCTCAATCCTAGCTGAGATCCCCGGATCGGTTGGGGAAACGACAGGTACAGCTGTGTGTCGTCAGCGTAGCAGTGGTAGGAGAAGCCATGGGAGGTGATGATTGGTCCAAGTGAGGTGGTGTACAGAGAGAAGAGAAGGGGTCCAAGGACGGAGCCCTGTGGGACACCAGTGGAGAGCTGGCGAGGGCCTGAAGGTTTGCCTCCCCAGGAGACCTGGTAGGATCTTCCCGACAGGTAGGATGAGATCCACTGGAGTGCAGTGCCAGTGACGCCCATCTCAGAAAGTCTGGAGAGCGGGATCTGGTGGTTAACCGTATCAAACGCTGCAGAAAGATCCAGCAGAATGATGACGGATGACCTTGAAGCCACTCTGGCAGACTGGAGGGCAGTGGTGACTGAAAGGAGGGCAGTCTCTGTGGAGTGGCCAGTCTTGAAGCCCGATTGGTTGGGGTCAAGCAGGTTGTTCTGAGAGAGGAAGGCGGAGTTAGCGGCAGAGATGCACTGTAGGCATTATAAACACTGTTGAGATTTTCGAGAACTAAAAGGAGAAAACAAGACTAACTATGTGTTGCATGAAACCTTTGGACTTTGGAATGATTGTGTATAATATAACAGATGTTGTCACTGAGGTTTTTCCCCTAGAGACAGTGCTGGTCCCCCACTCCTATCCCAATAGTATAATACCTAATAATTGATTTTTTTAAATGTAAAATGTAACAAATGATAACAATCTTATTGTAACAGGCCAAAGGCATCTCTTGATGAACTGGACAGATTGCTAGGTGACAAGCAATTTAAAAAATATATTTGTATTTTTCCCTGTTTGACCAAGTCTGTTTCATTAACATTTCAGATTGTTTGTGGATTGGGTGACCAATATGAATATTTTCCTATCAGTAATGAGTAAAGGCCCAATGGTGATGTGATATAAAGTAAATATTTACACACTCAGTGTGCTTATATTTATGTAGGAGAGTACATTAGAGCAGTAAGAAATACACTACAATACAGTGTGATGTCAAATGTGGTCGTGATTATCCATTGTGTGCTGTAAGTAAAACCTTTTCACGAGTGACAATAATTTTTTACATTTAGTCATTTAGAAGACGCTCTTATACAGAGCGACTGACAGTAAGTACAGGGACACAACGTAATTTTGCACGGCCGGGAATCGAACCAACAACCTTCTGATTAATAGCCCAACTCCCTAACCACTCAGCCATCTGACCCCTTCTTCAGCCTTCTTCAGTTGCACTCCGATCTAATGACTTGACAATGTTTTAGTTCTTAGTTCTAAGCGGTCAGAAAACACTGTACCTGACAGTTCATAGATAGATACATAATCACACCAATTTAACAATTCAACACATATATTTTTTGTTTGTTTTCCTAATGAAGGTCCCCTAATACTAATGCCCTGGAAGTCTGTGGAGTGCTGGTTAGTTCAAATGTCCTCCTTTACCACTAAGATACCAATCAAAAACTATAAAGACAGTTTTGCGTCAGTGGATGGCTCGTGTTGACTCTGTTTAGTACAGTACAGTTCTGTTTGCAGATGGAGTGGGTTTACTATGAATGCAATAATAATGTCCTTTTTAAAAGACACTGTGTGTGGAACACTGATACACTTGTGTTGAAGGGACATGATTACCCTGCAGGATGGGTCCACATGAGAAAAAGGTGACCTGCGATTGTGTGGATTATGTCTGAAAGCAACAATAAGGAAATCAAATGTACCAGTCACAAAAGGTATCCTTAAATTACAAAATGCTACTGTACATACATAAAGGACTTATCTCATTGTGTTATTGACAGACCATTTGCTAGCATTGTACAACGTGCATCTACAAGGGAAATAAAACAATGCTTTTTTTGTCATCAACAACAATAGCCGTCAGCCATGCACAAGCTGCTCCATCCCCTAATTGCTTTATATGATGAACTAATAAACATTTCTCAGGTTACCCGTCAATATACCGGGAAACCTAATGCCTGTATTTCAGGGTTTAAATCACTTTCCAACATGCTTTATAAATCCACCCCTTATAATGTCATTGCTTTCAACTTCCCAACCACTGGTGTGTATTGTTTTTTTTTTGTGTTTTTTCCATTATTCATTTCAGAAGGATAGAGAAAAAGGGCTAACTGAATTAGCATCGCTGAGCAAACCCATTAAAGGAAATGAGAAGACCCAATTGTAGACCTCACCTGCCTCTTTTGTTCTGTTTCGATTGTGATTTTCTTTACAAATGTGGACCGCAATGAAATGGTTAATACATGTTGTTTATTGACAGTTCCATGTGAAAGGCCAGGATAGGACACTTATTTTTAAATGCACACTTCATTCTTTTAGCACTGATCCCAGGTGGTCTGCTCTGCAGTTTGGTCTGCACTGCAAACGTTTGATATGATTAACATTTATTTTCACAATTCTGTCTGCTTCATAGTCACTATATTTTGGATCAATGGTTCAATATCAGTCAAACACATTTACATTTATTCATTTAGCAGACGCTTTTATCCAAAGCAACTTCCAAGAGAGAGCTTTACAAAGTGCATAGGTCACTGATCATAACAACGAGATAGCCACAAAACATTGCGAGTAGCCAAAACATGAAGCACACATTGTGAACAACCAAAATAAGTGCCAAAGGGAAGAACCATAAGAGCATGTAGTTAAACAAGTTACAATTAAACAACATGAACTGCTATAAGTGCAAGTGTACCTGTAGAAAAAAAGCAAGCAACAATAATAAAACAATATATCACAGCGAGTACAACAATTTAAGTCTCTCTTATCGCTCTCTTATCTCTCTTATCGCTCTTATCATTTACATTTTACAAAAACTTAAGTCAGTTACCACTAACCACAAGAGCAACAAGTCTCTAAACACATCCCAATGGCACTGTAGATTAACGGGTAATGTTGGCTCTAGATGAATGCCCCCTCTTGTGTTCATTTACATTTTACATTTAGTCATTTAGCAGACACTCTTATCCAGAGCGACTTACGCCCAAGGACACAACATCAGTTGGCATGACCGGGAACCGAACTGGCAAACTTCGGATTACTAGCCCGATTCCTTAACCGCTCAGCCACCTGACTCCAGTGCATGATGGTGCACGTAATGGGCACCAATTAAATTTACCCCAACATTGTTTGTGCATGCACCTACCTCTAAGTGTACTCAATTGTGTGGCTATTGACAGCTTCTTGTTCTTCTTTAAAAATGCATTTCAGCCACCACATCTGTTACTGTCTACTCTAAAACATAGTTCAGGTTTGACCGAAGATTTGAAGAGGAGGGCTACAGCAAGGCTAATGGACTGCCCTGTCAGAACACTTGTTACAACCAGGAAATAAAAATGGATGTCTGTCTTGTCTTCCCATAGCCTGCCGATCTGGGGTCGTTGGGTACGGTTGGCTGGCCTGGTCCAGAGATAAATAGGGGATAACTCCCACTCTTGGGAAACTTCCGGGTTCTGAACTGACATTCTGGTTCCGCTTCAGATGCCATCAAACGGATCTCTGGTCGTAGTCAGTCCTTCACTAACCAATCAGCATTCATTAGCAGAATGCTAGCGGGTTATGGGTAACAACGACTCACCCTGTAAGAAATCAAGATGACATAAATACTCGTTCATTCACTTTTGACCTATAATCCATGTTGAACATGCACAAACTACAATGATGATCCTGTGTATTCAAAACAATCGTGTCAGTCACAGTTAGTCAGTCCATCATGCAGTCATGCACTTGCGGTAGTTATGCGGTCGGCAATGTCGTTATAACAGTCTCAGGCTTGAAGTGAGGTACAGTGTGTGTATTTGTATATTTATTTTAACTGATTTATTACTTGGTTTGGAGTGTTTTTTGATGTGCTTTGTTTTGGTTTCTGTCTATTTGTTTCACCTTTTTATTTTAACAATTGATCTTTACCTCCTGAAGCATAATTGACAATTGACATAAGGGAGTGGGGTGGGGGCGGGCTACCTGGCCAAATTCGACCTATATAGGTGGACCAAAGACAAGACAAAAACGGAAGAAAAAAGCCAAGAGAACAAGCCAGTCAATAGAACAACGCAGCTTTCAGAGGAGCGTAGGCTACGGAATCAGAATCAGAATGGGTTTTAATCGCCATGAAAGTTTGCACAGACAAGGAATTTACTTTGGCAGGAAGGTGCATACATTAAACACATAGGAATCTTAAAACTTAAATATGTGGTCTAACTATACAAAAGGAACAAAGTCTAGCTAATACTAAGGGCATTTAGAATAAAAATAAAAAATAAAATATAAAGTAACCTTAATTTACAATCTAAAAATACAGATAGTACAAAAAATACAAATAGTACAAAAGATACAAATAGTGCAAATTCATTTTCAACAAGCATGAATAAAAATAGTATATGTTGGCCTTCCTATGTGTATCACCTTGTTATTTTGTTTCTGATTGAGGCCACCATGACCACATCATTTATTATTTATTTCATGTACCTTAGTGTTGAGTTAGCGGCAGAGATGCACTGTAGACATTATAAACACTGTTGAGATTTTCGAGAACTAAAGGAGAAAACAAGAACAACTGAAACCATGTGTTGCATGCTGCTAGCGGAACAGAAGCCTTTGGACCATGTTGATATGTATAATGATTGTGTATAATATAACAGAGGTTGTCACTAAGGTTTTTTTTGTAACAATTAACAATTCAACACATATTTATTTGTTGTTTGTTTTCAGAATGAAGGTCCCCTCATACTAATGCCATGGAAGTCTGTAGAGTTAATGCCAATATACAGCATGTTCATGGTACAATCTGAAATGAAGTGTATGTAACTTCTATGATTGTGACACACAACATAATATGAACCATCCCACCTCATTCATGATGTCCCATCACACAGATCAACCTGTGCTGGTTAGTTCAAATGTCCTCCTTTACTATTAAGATACCAATCAGAAACAATAAAGACAGTTTTGCGTCAGTGGATGGCTTGTGTTGACTCTGTTTAGTACAGTACAGTTCTGTTTGCAGATGAAGTGGGTTTACTATGAATGCGATAACAAAGTCCTTTTTAAAAGACACTGATACACTTGTGTTGAAGGGACATGATTACCCTGCAGGATGGGTCCACATGAGAAAAAGGTGACCTGCGATTGTGTGGATTATGTCTGAAAGCAACAATAGGGAAATCAAATGTACCAGTCACAAAAGGTATCCTGAAATTACAAAATGCTACTCTACATACGTAAAGGAGGACTTATCTCATGGTGTTATTGACAGACCATTTGCTAGCATTGTACAACGTGCATCTACAAGGGAAATAAAAAAAGGGAACGTCATCAAAAACAATAGCTGTCAGCCATGCACAAGCTGCTCCATCCCCTAATTGCTTTATATGATGAACCAATAAACATTTCTCAGGTTACCCGTCAATATACCGGGAAACCTAATGCCTGTATTTCAGGGTTTAAATGTTCACTTCATAACATGCTTTATAAATCCACCTCCTTATAATGTCATTGCTTTCAACTTCCCAACCACTGGTGTGTATTGGTTTTTTTTTGTGTTTTTTCAATTATTCATTTCAAAAGGGGAGAGAAAAGGGGCTAACTGAATTAGCATCGCTGAGCAAACCCATTAAAGGAAATGAGAAGACCCAAATTTAGCCCTCACCTGCCTCTTTTGTTCCGTTTCGATTGTGATTTTCTTTCCAAATGTGGACTGCGATTAAATGGTTAATGCATGTGTTGTTTATTGACAGTTCCATGTTAAAGGCCAGGATAGGACACTTATTTTTAAATGCACACTTCATTCTTTTAGCACTGATCCCAGGTGGTCTGCTCTGCAGTTTTGGTCTGCACTGCAAACCTTTGATTTGATTAACATTTATTTTCACAATTATGTCTGCTTCATAGTCACTACATTTTGGATCAATGGTTCAATATCAGTCAAAAACACATCCTCAATGGCACGTAATTTGTAGATTAACTGGTAATGTTGGCTGTAGATCAATGCCCCCCTCTTGTGTTCAGTGCATGATAAAGCACGCAATGGGCACCAATTACATTTACCCCAACATTGTTTGTTTGTGCATGCACCTACCTCTAAATTTACTCAATCGTATGGATATTGACAGTTGTTGTTTTTCTCGAAAAATGCATTTTAGCCACCCCATATGTTACTGTATAAAACATAGTTCAGGTTTGACTGAAGATTTGAAGAGGAGGGCTACAGCAAGGCTAATGTAATGGACTGCCCTGCCAGAACACTTGTTAAAACCAGGAAATAAAAATGGATGTCTGTCTTCCCAGAGCCTGCCGATCTGGGGTCGTTGGGTACGGTTGGCTGGTTTGTTGGGGCTGCGCCTGGTCTGGTGTAGATGTATGGATGATCCTGTGTATTCAAAACAATCGTGTCAGTTAGTCAGTCCATCATGCAGTCATGCACTTGCGGTAGTTATGCAGTCGGCAATGTCATTATAACCATCATCTACATAATTAGTAAAGTGATACAGACATTGATAAGACGCTCAGAAGTGAATATACGGTTCACAGTCACAGGGTTTAGGAACAGGAAGTGTTTTGATTCACTTTTAAATTTGAATGGCATGTCAAATAAAATAAACTTCATGGCTGCCGTTTCCTCCTTTATGAATTCCATCAGATACACAGCGGCCCAAAAATTTCCTTGTCAAGTCACATTACATAACCAATCTCAATCAATCACTCAATCAATAACTGGTTGGAAAGTAATGTGACTTAACTTTCGAAACTTGATCTGGTAACATGATCCATATTAAGGGCATGGTCCAATTGAATGAAACTAAGGTGTAGTTTGTTCAGTAAAAGGAAGATGAGGCAAAACACTCATATTTAGAAGGTATCTCATTCTTACCATGGATGGGCATATCAGATCGATGGGGTCAGAAAAGCTGCCAACAACAGATTTGCCTCCTTCAGGTTGGAACTGTCGGGGGAAAGAAGGAGAGCCTATTGGATGGTGTCTGAGAGAATGAGAGCCTATTGGTGGATTAATTGTCCCACATGGGATGGTGTCCTATGTGGGACAATTAATAAACACTGTTTAGTGCTCACCATGTTGTTCCACAAGCCTTTGGCGAGCTCCTCATGGCCCTTTATTGTAAAGTGAAAGCAGTCATGAGTGAAGAAAGTCATGTCGATCTTCCCATCCTGTTTGGACACAAAAGTGATATTGACACTTCTTCTCAGATTTGCTATTTTGATCTTCTGGAACCAATATTTTTTCGTGTGTTTTACAAATACCACTAATCCCTTGCTGCTATCTTTGAACACAGTTGGAATAACAAATCCTACAGTGTCAAGTCCTCTACTCTTTCTACATGTTTCCACTTGATGATCCAATAGTCACCGTGTGTGTTCAAGTATTTAATGGAGACTACCGGAAGGCGAGGAGGGTCAGCATGTTTCAGGAAGGGCTGAAGAATGACAGCAAAGTCCTCCCTGAAGAAGCGCTGACTGTAGAGAAGCAGCTCCAGTCTCTTCTGGAAAGAATTATTCATAATTTTGTGTCATATGGGAAAACATTTTTGGCAGATGGTCGGCTCACATAACCATGCCGAAACATAACCAACTGTAATATACTGTAATATATTGTCATTATACTCTGCTCATATAAACACAGTCTTCCAGGCAATAGCCTTTCACTTCAGGTGACATTCTGAGCCTACATTCAAGCTTCCATATCCTGTGGAGGACAGGTTCAAAAAGGAAGGATGAAATCTGTCTACCTGGAACTGTAAATTGACCTCCACTAGCTCCCTGAGTTCAGGGGAACTTGCCACTGGCTTTATGAGGCAGGAGCAGAACGACCTGTAAAAGGAAGAAGGTTCCAGAATGAGATACAGAGGGTTGTTCTAACTTTAAGTTATTCACAGGATGATTTGCATGTATTAAAATAGGACTGAATGAATGGATGAATGAATGTGGGACAGAATGAATGATGGAAGGAATAAAGGTGAAAACGAGGGAAGTAAGAAAAAGAAGAAAGGCTTTAAGTCTGGAATCTTTCAGTTTCATTTGCAGAGGGGCATTATCAATGGATGCAGACTGTATCTGGACACAATTGGATACAATTTGACCAATCAGAGCAACAACACGTTATTTTGTTATTTTCAAAAATGCATCAACAGTGCTCTCTGCAGTCAAACCTGCCCCATGTCAGATAAATGGTTCTTATTGGCATTGCACTTTTCACACCGGAGGGAAATCTGTTTGTATGGGCATGTTACCAGACTAAAATGTCAGAGCAAATAAACATGAGCTCACAGATTAGTCAACTTCCCAGGCTAGAAAGGCACCTCACCTCTGGAGCAGGCAGCCAGGTGTGGGCTTATGGACTTCCCTCAGGGTCTCCATGGGTAAGATCTGAACCACATTCACTATCATTCGTGGTACCTGGACCATGATGGAGACAAACACACACACATTTCCACTAAAACAGTTAGTTAGCACAGAGACTACATGCACTTGGTCTACTGTATCTTTGAAATGTAATAAATACATAAATGTATCAAATACATTGGTACATTTCAGATACATGATATTTGACCTGTTACCTCATTCATTAGCATCTCCAAGGAGACGGTCATATAGTGAATGAAATTGTCCACTGAAAAAAGAGTCTGTTAAAGAAAAGTCAGCAACACAGTGATTTTAAAATGCAGTGTTCTCTTCTGTCCTGATGCTCTACAGGACACAAACAATTCCAAATATGAAGTTAAGCTTCTTCATGATGTCACAAAGTACAACAATGTATTTCACGTATTTCAGGGAGAATGAGGTTAGGTTGAGGCAGTGAAGAGCCAGCACATCACACCAACATACCTTATCTTTGCAGTAATCACAAATATCATTCATGCCTATAAGAATGGTCAGAAGCTTCCAGTCCTCCTCAAAGTTCAGGTCCTGACGAGAGACAGAGAAATGTACTCAGAGTAATATATATATATATATATATATATACACTATATACTATATTATATATATTATATACAATATGTACCGGATAAATATAAAGAAAGTAGTGTTGCCACCTTTATTAAAAGGGGCAAAAATTGCATCAAAGGGCATCAAAATCTTTCGGTACATTTTGTGAATGAAGAATTACCTCAAACTTTCTCAAAGTATCAATGAGGTGTCTTGTCTGCCCAGGGAGATTGCTAGAAACAAACCATTGAATGACATTTTCAATTCAATGATGATCAATTAACAAGGTGAAACATGTGAAAGCATTCTGAGGGATGCAAAATCCTCCAGTGTGTTATTTGGGATACAATAATATGGAACATAAACAATGCAGAAAGTATCCTGAAGACAGGATCCGCAGATATTTGGGAGCAGGGCTTTTATCCTGGGGTCCTCCCGTTCATGGAGCAAGGTACTTGTGGCACAAAATACTTTCTGCGTTGACAGTGGGGGCATGGTAACACAACTAAATCAGATCCATTTGCAAGAGAGTTTCTTACAAAGTATTGTGTCCTGTCACGGCCAGGTTGAAGCCTGTCTCACTGAGAGGGGCGGGGCTTCCATGAACTGTCTTGCACATGGCAGGGCCAATCACGTTGGGGTTGAAGAGCTTGATGATGTCTGCAATAATATCGATGCTCAAAACATCATTGGTTTGAACAATAGACTTGACTTGAATTACTTGAAATAAGGTAGTCTTGATAGGAAATAGCTTGTATTCTGTTTCTTAGTAAGATTCGACTGATTATAGATTTATAAAAGGATACACTGCATGTGTCATATGCATATCTATACAAACAAATAAGTTACTTACTTGCCAGTGTGATGACATCGCTAAAAGACCCATGGCCTCCAATGCTATTGAAAGGAGCATGTTTTTGCACAACTACAAACTCAAATTTACAATTGAACTCAAAAGCAAAGAACCTGTATTGGAAGTTATTCTTGATTTTGAGTTACTCTTGGATTTTGTATGTTGTGAAAATAACTGTATGCTTATAACTCCAAGACACTTTACCTCCATGACACATGGCGGAACTCAATGGGAATACCAAGGACATTGGTAGCATTGGCACCAATCGCAGTCTAAAAAAAACATCATAGTAATTTATAGTTGAGCATTTGACCATTAGAGTCCATTTAGAATAAGCAACAAGCATATGGAATACTAATGTAAGTGCTTGTTTCACGATTATGGTTCATTTCACTGGGCCATATAGTTTATGCATGGAACTGTGAGGGTTAAATGTAACCTTCACTCAATGTGTGTGTCTTGTGAAATCCATCATATCAGAGATGATCATCAGTCTGATCATGCTCAAGTTGGATCACAGAAAAATGAGGATTGCAGAAGAAAAAAGTGGTCTTCGATATTTTGTAGTAACTGATCTGAAATACAGTAACTTGATTTGCAAAAGTGAAAGTCTTCCAATTGTGTGTGTTTTTTGTTTTGTTTCTTTCTGCATAATCAGTGTTAATCCAGGCCCTATGTTTTCTTTCACGAGAAAGGTCTGAAGTGTCAAATGTCAAGTGCAGTCCTCCTGAATGAAGAAAAGAAACTAAAACAAAGAGCTTCTCTGTACGACTAGTGTTCTAAAAAAGAAAAAAAGAGGACACAGGACTCAGTCCTCAAACACCTACTGTCAGGGAATCTCCCAGGGCAGCGATTACTTTGATGTCAGCCGCCTTCACAAACTCAACTGCGTGGGAAAGGAGTCAAGGTGAAGAAGCACAGAAAAGAGAACGTGATCCGATTTCTCAGAGCCAGGATCAGTGGCTCACCTGAATTGGGGACCGAAGGGGAGGGACTCATGTCCGGACATTGGAACAAATCATGTTTGAAGTTCACCGGTCTGGTTTTCTCTGGAAACTCCTAGAAAAATATGGGTGGTAGGAAGAAAACAAACATGTATGAATTCATATGATGCTCCAGTTACACTTGTGGTTTTAATGGTACATTTGAAGAGTGGTCAGAGGAGACAGTGCCTTGAGGAGAGCATCCTGGCTGTAGTGTCGGAGGCCCTCCTCATATTTCCACCACCAATCATTGCCTTGAAAAAAAAGAGAGAGCCAGAGAGAGAGAAAGAGAGAAACAGACAGAGAGAGAGAGAGAGAGAGAAAGAGAGAAAGAGAGAGAGAAAGAGAGAATGGAATCTTTAGCACTACAAAAACATGACTTAACACCAAACAAACAAACGACTCTTCACAAGAAAACATCGATGATGTTCGTCAAATTAAATCTTCTTGAGTTTGAATCATCACAAGCACTGCAGTAATACTCATTCTATCAAATGTTTCAAAGTCAACGGCCAAATTCTTTGTTAGCAGGTGCTCCATTATCTGAACCAGCATCAACCTGCCTCCACTAGGCCCCTCACTCAGGAAAACAAAGCAACCACGCTGACAGGGTGTGTGTGGGTGTGTGTGTGACCATGTGTGTGACCATGTGTGTTCAATATGCACAGAGACTGTTTGCCCTTATGCTTGTTCTAGCACTTACCTTTAACAGAGCAGGACGCTAGAGCGTACGTTGCCACAGCAATCAAAAGCCATCCCATAGTGGCACAAGCCAGCCAGTCGGTCAGTCGCTCGCAGGGACAGCACAATGTGATGAGTGGCCTGAGGGCACAGGCACTATATGCTGCTAGCCTTATCTCCCCCACCCAAAACAGCTGAGTGACAAAGTTCAGACCCCATTACATGAAGCAGAAAGGCTCGGTTGCGGAGTTGCATCAGGAGACCCATGCATCACACAAGTAATTTGCTGGAAGAATTACCAGCCATTGCTGTTTAACGTAAAGGCATTCAGTTACCAGTTACTGGTTGTTTTGTAGCCTTTTCTAGCTGTATTATGGCTTAATACAATTGTAACCTGAAAACCTATCTGGTCTTAAGCAAACAAATATATTTGGGTTAGGAGAGTCTGAAAATTCGATGCAACATTGTACATAAATACCGCCAAACAGGCAGCCAATTATTTGGCTGTGTTTTATCAACCTAGTCACAAATTTAAGTTTATGATATTAAGGCAACAAGAAGAACCCTCAAATACTAGTAAATGCAAGTCAATGATGTGAATGTATAAAAGAATTGCCCATACACCACTTTATTAATTTCTTTAATAAACTATTGACATCGCAATGGTAAAAATGCAGTATTTCAGACAACTTTGACCAGTGTTTCATCAAAGACAGAAAAAGAGTATGGAGTTAAATCCTAGTTTTAATATCCATTCAATACCCTTCATTCAACTGAGGACATCATTCTTATATTGAATGGGCAGGTTTTCTTAGACACGTAAAACAAAAAAAACAGTTACACATACTATTGAAAAGATTGTATGTTTCTTTACATGTTGACTTCCCATGGGTATATTGCTATAAACGATTTCTTCTTCCTCTGTACAATATGAAAGTCAAGAATGCCCTCCAAAGTATCTCTAAAGGAAAGATGGTCAGAGCTATGGGATCAGCTATAGCTTTCAAATTCATAAATTTTTGTTCTCTTTGATGAAAGTCCATTTCTGTTTCAATTTCAAATTGATTTAATTTCCCACCTTCCACCAAATACATAGACATCTGAACTACTGACAAATGTTTAAGATATCCAACTTCTGACAAGCAGTGAATGAACGCAAGTTCTGGACACGATTAAAATGTAACCAAAACAGAACATGAAGTCAAAACCATGACGGCCTCTCATTAAGGCGAGGCTTGCGTCTGTGCTTTATATGACAACACAATGGATTCCTGTCCATGCTCTAATTATTTCTGAGACAAGAATTAAAATTGTCATCGAAGATCTAGATTGATCCAGGGCCAAACTCTTGGTGGTACATACATCCTAACTGACTCAACCCTTCCTACTGTCGTTAACTCTTGGACCTCCTATTTCATTTATTTACTTTGTTTCACAGGATCCACTGGGATACCAAACAGAGGTACACAGTGTTGAGACTCAAAGGATTTGTTGAACAAACATTTATTTTGCACTATTTTGGCTGTGAATGAACAAATTATTGACAACTCCAATCAGAGGACTACAGTTATCCCAACAGCTACGTTTAGCTCACTGCTCAGTTAGTAAATCAATTTCCAATTCCAGGTGTGGCCGGTATCAACTCGGGTATGCACCGCTTAAGGTGTGTCAAGAGTAGCAGACTATGGGGTCCTTGAAGGGACCTGTATTTGCTCCCTACAAACAAGTTGCACTGTTCAAAAAAGTATTGTTATACCAACAATGTTTGAGATTATTACTATTAATATTTGAGACTGATAAGCAACCTGTTAGCAGGTTATAAACACAGCATAGTCATCAACTAATGTTTGTGTTTCAGGAAAACATTGAAGGAAAACATTAAGAAAGCAGCTAATATAAAATTAGCTTGAAAAAAAACAATCAGATGAAAACAAGCAAAATAATCAGCTTGGCTTGATAAGGAATTATGTTTATGACCAGAATTAATTCAATATCATAACTTTTCCATTGCCATATAGCATAAAGATGCTCATTTTAGTCAACGCCAACAAACTGTCTTCATATCTGGACTGTCGTTTCTGTTTCTTGACGCAAAATATTATTGGTCTTAGTTATTCTTTACTGTAAATAAAAATTGGAAGCATAGCTAACAAGACAGCCTAAACATGTGCCAAAAACAAAATAGCAAAAAATACAAAACAAATGGATCTGAACACAGACCAACTACTAGATCCCATAGCATTTGTTTCAATTGCAGGTAAAACAATTAATTTTCAAAATCATCTTCAAATGTGGCAACCCCGTGGCAAATTCCTTAGATGAGAGAAATTCCTCTGACGGTACCCTGAGTCACAAACTAAGAAGTCCCCAGTCTGCATTGTCCTCTATTGAACATCAATTCTCTATAACTTTCAGCCGACCTCCCCTTATCCTTTTCCTTCACGCATAGGTCAGAAAATTGGGAGGGAGGGAGTAGAGTAAATTGTCTTTTCTGCATGCAGGACAGGAGAGAGTGGGTAAGCAGTTATGCTCGACGTACCAGCTAGTTAGCCTCGTAGCTATTTAGCTGGTAGCTTCCCTGTTTTTTTTTCCGTTTAGGAGATTATGGTCTTGGGCACATCATTGTCTTTCAGTACCCAATGCCCTCCTCTCCTTCTCTCTCTCCCTTTTGTTCTCCAATCCGGCTCTCACTGTTGCTGTTCTGGCTCGGCGTCTGCCGCGGCCTGTTCCTGGTCTTGGGGCTCAGGCTGAGCCGGGGTTTCGGGTTGAGGCTGCACCTGCTCTTCGGTTGGCCTGGCGTGGGGAGCCGGGGCTGGGGTAGGGGGGGGCCTGGGGGGCAGCACAGCCTGGTGCTGCCTTTGGCGGTACGCGATGACTGTGCCCAGCAGCAGGGCGATGACAGTCATGAGGTAGAGGTCCCATTCTGGGCCCAGAAGCTGGTCCAGATCCACCTGGGTGATGAGCTCGTTTACCTGGTGGAGAGAGGGAGGGAGAAAGGGAGAGAGTACAGGGAGGTAGGGTGTGATTTCCTAACCCCAATTCAATCCCCTTTAAAAAAAAAATCTGTGAAGATTATAAGCTTTTCTATGATAACCCAATTTCCTTCAAACTAAATGAACATCAACTCAAACTCCCAGGAGCCCTGGAAGACCCACTCACGTTGAGGTCCTGTATGTACTGCAGGGTATAGACCAGAGCCAGCTTGCACAGGGCCAGGAAGACAGGCACCTGGGCATCGGGGCTGGCCTCGGCAGCCATGTCGTAGAAACGCTTGGCTAGATGGATGTCCTACAGAGGACGACGGCAGAGGTTAGTGGGGTATGTGCTTGTCTGTCTGTCTGTCTGTCTGTCTGTCTGTCTGTCTGTCTGTCTGTCTGTCTGTCTGTCTGTGTGTGTGTGTGTGACTGGGTTTATACCTGTGTGGGGTGAGTGTTTGTCTATGCGTGTGTGTATATATGTATTTCCAATGTGCATGTCTCTGTGTGTGTGTCTCCAGTGAGCTCCACCTGTTTGATCCCCAGGCCTTTCTCGTGCATGTAGCCCAGGTTGAACAAGGCCTGCGCCCCATGCTGCTGCTCCGAGGCCAGCCTGTAGTGGATGACGGCCGTCTCGTAGTCCACATCCGTCCCGTAGCCATAGAAGTGGTAGTCCCCCAGCTTGATCCTAGCCACGGTGTAGCCTGCCCGAGAGGAATAACAAACAGCAATCGACAGGTTTGTTAGTGAGACGAGGACTTTTGTTTTGAAAAGCGGGATGACTTTTGTTTTGAAAAGCAAGACGTCTGCCTGGGGGCCGAGAGCTAACGGGCGAGGGAGACGGTACTGACCCTGCGCTGCAGCCCTGGTCCATTGGAGGAGGGCTCGAGGGTAAGTCTCGTTCTCGCTGAAGATGCGCGCCTCTTCTGCTTCAAACGGCACACGCACACACAACAACATACGAAGGTTAAGACCACCGGCTTGGTGCGCTGAGTTTCAATGACGTGGATGAAAGTCTGGCCTTTGTGCGTTTAGTTTTCTTGTTTCTCAAATCGGAAAAAAAGAACCCAGAACCTGGACTCCTCTCTTACCATGTCCTTTTCCACATCAAAACACTGAAGCCTGGACCCCCCCCCAGCTTTCCTTCCGTCTAAAACGCACAAGGGGAATCAAGCCACCGGTAGAGCCCCACTGCCCTCTAGTGGTGAGGTGACGGGTGCGGTGCTTACTCTGGTCCAGGATGAAGGCCACGTTGCTCTGGGCGACCTCGAAGCCCTGCTCGGCCAGCAGCAGGTACTGCACGAGCGCCGCGTCCATGTCGCCGTCCTTGAAGCTGCTGTAGGCCGCCATGAGCCTCTCCGACCAGCGGCCGCGCTCGCACACGCTTTTGAAGAACTAAAACATGCACACGCAGACACACGGGACAGCCATCAGGGTTATCGGAACATCCACGGACAAGCACCCGGTGTGACCACTGAAACCCACCCCGGAACAGCGATCCATGGCGCGTTTCCGCTAAATGGCACCTTATTGGCAACGTAAACCATTTTCGGCTGACGGGCCCATTCAAGAGAGCGCTCTCTGGCTCACCTCCACGGCGGTGTGGCAGGAGCGCAGGACTCCGGTGCCCGTGGCGTGCATCTGGGCCAGGTTGTAGATGGCCAGGATGTGTCCCGCCTGCGACGCCAGGTTGAAGAACTTGAGGGCCTGTTTGTAGTCGCGCTTCACCCCGATGCCGTCTGCAGACGGAGAGGGGGGTGGGAGAGAGACGCGTGACTCAGAGGCCGCTGACCGGGAGGTGGGGGGTAGTTAGAGAGGAAAGGCGAAAGGCTGCCAGGGAGAACACAGTAGCGGGAGGGGAGGGAGGGAAAGGAGGTTGTGCGGCAGGCAGCCCAGACTTGAGGGGGAGTTAGAAGCAGCATGATGGTGGGCGACTAACATTGCACTGTTAAACTAGGAGCAGCACACTGAGCTGTTACATCAAACTGCACAAAAAACAAGACAGGAAGAGGGGGGGGGGGATATAGAAACTTATTCAGGAAATAAATGAAAAAGAACAACGAGTGTAAGTGGCACAATTCAATAAATGATTCAATTTCTTCAATTAAATCCACAGGGGTTCCCCAACATTTCATGCATGTCCTTCCCGCTCTCTCTCTCTCCCTGCTTTCCTGTCTCACTCGACCGCCTCGGGCCCCATAAAAGGCAAAAGGCAGATAAATCCCCAAACAGACGGTGCTTACTGTAGTACATGGTGCCCAGCTGAAGCTGGCCGTCCACCCAGCCCTGCTCCGCTGCCTTCTGGAAGTACTTCAGAGCTAGGTCGTAGTTCTGAAGGATAAACACGCCAGTTACCCCCACTTCACCATCCCCACAGAGCAGTGAAAACAAGACAAAACAGCGGTGTTGAACACACCAGGACTCCCATTCGGAATCTTCACCCGAACAAACCCTACATCTGAGGGTGTCGTTTCATCTTGGTTTTTAAGGTTTTGAAATGTAGTTGGAATTGTTTTCTAGTATAAATGGCTTATCTAGTGGCTTAACATAAGTCAACCACATGTTGTTTTAAGAAATCTTATCAAGTGAAATGTTCCTACTGCCCTGGAAGTCAAATGTACTTGGCTATTAATGCAGAATAGTTCTGCACTTCAATTTGAAAGGGCAAATTTTCTGCAGTTTTGTGAAGCAATCTAAATCCAAATGTCTCATTTTTGCGCAATCTGGTACAGCTTAAGTAAAACAAATTGTATAGGGAGTGTTAAACAAAAGATTCTTATGTCTTCAACCTAGATGGTGTCAGAGGTGACACTCACCACAGGGACACCTCTCCCGTAAAGATACGCCATGCCCAGCCCACTCTGCCCAACAGGATTCCCCTAGAGAGAGAAGAGAGACAACATTTATGACTGAACCACAGAACGTGAACACAAAACGTTTAGAGCAACAAATCATTTTGACCTTCATAAATGAACACAAGAGTGGTAAATCCAGCTCAAATGAACCGCATGGAGATGTTGAGTTTATCAGAGTAACTGTGAGGTGGTGAAGGTACTCACCAGATCCGAGGCCTTCTTGAAGTACTGCAGCGCCGTTTCATTGTTCTGGGGCACAAACTCACTGCCCTCGGAGTACATCTGCGCGTGACAGAGGGAGAGGAAAGAAAGAAAAAAAAAAAGATGTGGATGGAGAGAAAGAAGATTAGGAGAAAAAAAAAAAAAGACAGGAAAGACCACGGACAGACTGGGGTATTTCCACAGCATGTTACAGTGTTCAGTAAAGGCTAGTAGACTCACCTTCCCCAGGAAGGCCATGGCGTGAGTGTTCCCCGCGTTCGCCGCCTGGTTGAAGTAGTCGTAGGCCCGCTGTCGAACAACAAACATGAAGGGATGACTCGACCGATGCTGTGCAGTCACAGGCGGGCAGGGGAACGTGCATGGGGCTAGCTTTGAAGGTGCAAGTTAGGTGTGGGTCTCACCTGGTGATTCTGCTCCACCCCGCGGCCACCGTGCAGGTGGAGCTGGCCCAGTCCCACCTGTCAGGACAGCAGAGACCACACATGAGACCCTGGTCCAGCCTGCTCTTTCCCCCTAGGGACTTTGGGGCTCATTGGCATCAGTCACAACTATATCTGACAGAGATCACAGCATCCAATGTTGAAATAGGAATATTTAATGAAATATTCATATTAATTGACATATATTGAGACAGCGTGCAGGAGCTCTTCCATTGGATGAGTCCCAATCGATCAATCCCAAAACACGGAAGCCACATCCTGCCCACAGTGTCATGGAAACAGACGCCCCCCCCAAGGGGGATAACCCCAACTTCGACCCGAGAGACGCTAGAAAAAGGCCCAAGGGTTGGGGATACCTGGGCCTGGACGTCGCCCTTCTCCGCCAGGAACTGGTAGTACTGGATGAGGTCCTCCTCCAGCATGCCGCTGGTGGAGCCGGGGTTCTCCACCTCGTCCAGCAGCCGCACCCTCTGGACCGCGCTGCCCCCCGTCAGGGACACGTCGCTGGCCACTGGGGGTGGTGAGGGTTAGGGACGGGGGTGGTGAGGGTTAGGGATGGGGGTGGTGAGGGTTAGGGATGGGGGTGGTGAGGGTTAGGGACGGGGGTGGTGAGGGTTAGGGACGGGGGTGGTGAGGGTTAGGGATGGGGGTGGTGAGGGTTAGGGATGGGGGTGGTGAGGGTTAGGGATGGGGGTGGTGAGGGTTAGGGATGGGGGTGGTGAGGGTTAGGGATGGGGGTGGTGAGGGTTAGGGACGGGGGTGGTGAGGGTTAGGGACGGGGGTGGTGAGGGTTAGGGATGGGGGTGGTGAGGGTTAGGGACGGGGGTGGTGAGGGTTAGGGACGGGGGTGGTGAGGGTTAGGGATGGGGGTGGTGAGGGTTAGGGATGGGGGTGGTGAGGGTTAGGGATGGGGGTGGTGAGGGTTAGGGATGGGGGTGGTGAGGGTTAGGGATGGGGGTGGTGAGGGTTAGGGACGGGGGTGGTGAGGGTTAGGGACGGGGGTGGTGAGGGTTAGGGATGGGGGTGGTGAGGGTTAGGGACGGGGGTGGTGAGGGTTAGGGACGGGGGTGGTGAGGGTTAGGGATGGGGGTGGTGAGGGTTAGGGATGGGGGTGGTGAGGAGGTTTTGAAAATAAGTAATTTGGCGTGTTTATACATATTTAGGTGTATACATGTCGTACTAGGACGGAGTGCTCATTGGAAGACGGGGCCGTGGTTCCTTACCGTTATTGGCCACCAGGCGGTAATGTGTCAACGCTGATTCGCAGCTCTGTGGCACACCCACGCCTCCCCAGTATCGGTACCCCTGTAGCCAGACACAGACAAACAGGGAGACCAGATCAACATACCCCTTTAGGATATTAACACATCCTCATCATCCTCCCCATCAGTGATCCAGTACAAACAAGTCAGGTGAGAAATTCCCTCTGAGTGACCTTCCACATTGTGTTTACTCTATGTTGATTTCTGCCGCCACGGTATCAGAAATAGGGCTGTACAAAAAAAAAAAGGCCGTCTATCAGTAGTGATTGTTAGAGTGCATGTCGCAGAATAGCACGGACACGCGCTTCCCACCGCAGTTGGGATTGCGTGTGTGAGTCCTTGAGAACTGTAAGTCGTAACTTATGTTGTCAGTTCATTTAAGCCTGTTATTGTATTAGTCTATAGTTCTTGCAAATTTAAATTAAGTTAAGACCATCCCCCACTGCTAAAAAAATCCTGGAGGAAACACTGACATAAATGCGTTCTAAAAAGGAGAAATACTAATACTATAACAAGGACATCTACGCCTGTGACTCACAGTATTTGTAAATAGGACTTAGGAGTCGACACATTAATCGTCAAGAGATCCGATGTCGACTAGACTGTACATCTAATACAAAACCCCCCTCCATGCGTTTACTTTGTGTGTGAAGGGAGCAATCACTCACCAGAATCATGTGGGCTACCAGGTTGCCACCCAAGGCCCCAAAAGTATAGTAAACCAACGCCTGAAACAAAGTGCAAAAGAAATCTGTGAAGTCATCTTTGATGAATAGATAGATGCAGATGAGTGTTACACTCCAGACGCAGACACAAGGCAGCGTGTGGCCTGCATGGCCATGTTTACCTTGGCTTGGCTTGAGTTCACTCCTAACCCCGCAGCATACAGGAAGCCAAGTGCCTGAGAGGGAATATTAAAGTGGCACAGTCACAAATGGCGTCACTTGAGACGATAACAACCCACGCATCAAAATCCCGCATCGGGCGCGACGTTGATGAGCGACAAACATCCTCAGCTAAATCGGCGTCTTGTTTTTCGGAACTTCAAAACCACTTTGAGTGGGATCTCCCGGGAGAACTGTTGATGGGAGACGATAGGCTGGCGTAACGATAGGCTGGGAGACGATAGGCTGGGTAAACGATAGGCTGGGTAAACGATAGGCTGGCGTAACGATAGGCTGGCGTAACGATAGGCTGGCGTAACGATAGGCTGGCGTAACGATAGGCTGGCGTAACGATAGGCTGGCGTAACGATAGGCTGGCGTAACGATAGGCTGGCGTAACGATAGGCTGGCGTAACGATAGGCTGGGAGACGATAGGCTGGCGTAACGATAGGCTGGTAGACGATAGGCTGGCGTACCGTCTGAGACTTTGGGAAGCCCTCCAGCGCCAGCTTCTCAAACAGCTCCTTGGCTTGGGGGATGTCCTGGGGCAGGTAGTCTCCAAACAGCATGGCGTGGGCCACCTTCTCCATGGCTTTGTGGTGGCCCTTCGCAGCCACCTTCAGAAGCTTCTCATACAATCTTGGAGGGGGGGGGGGGGGGGGGGGGAGCAAGGAAGGGTTGTGGTAAGCAAAGATGGCGTCAGAACTAGTGTCGGTGATACGCATGTACGCTTCCAGTGCCCGCATGAAGAACACAGTCATAAAAAGAGTGTTGAATCGTGTTTTTAGGAGGCTGGAGAGGGTAGGAGGTGTAGAAAATGTCTCACTCTTTCTTCTGGCTCTTCCTGGTGGTGGAGTTGATCATGCGCAGGGCTGCCTGGTACTGTTCTTCCGCTTCCTCCGCCTGGCGCCTCAGCTCTGCCTGCTCCTCAGCTGGGAGAGAGGAAAGAGGGGATAAAACTACAAACATGGAGGAACGCTATCCTTCACCAGATGTACAGGTAAGATTGAAACTTCCCTGTGCTTACAACTGCTCAGCTTAACCATTCACTACTTCGGTTGACTTTTTTTTTTACGATTGGACTTTTGGAAGTTCGAGTCGCTCAGTCCAGGCGAGTCTCTTCAAAGCTATTTAACGCTGCCACTTACTTTCACAGAAGCCCCATCTCTTGTCCCTGTCATAATCGTACGCGGTGGCGCACCACAGTCGACCGTCCTCCCGGCCCTCTGTGGTACAGTCCATGTAGTCGTTACCCTGGAAGAGGAAGGGGAAGAGGCAGGGCTCTCCATTGGCTGTGCCCCCAACCACAACTGGAACTGAAGAACAAAAACATGGACGTGTTTCATATTAAACTCAGACAAGAATATTGAGCCTTTGTATTGTGATTAATATTAAGAAGAGCGGAATTTATAAATTCTTAATGTATGAAGGTAAATCCTGAAGCAAACCATATTTAATCATATGTGAAAGCTAGAGAGCATTCAGGTGTCTATTAACGAGTATGAAAAATGCTGCACAGCAAAAGAAAATTGTTAGCACTCTCAAATATGCTGATGCAACTCTGAGGCCACAGGTGCCAGAAGACTTCAATTCCCAAGAGGGGGAACCATTTTATCTCACTATGAAACTGCAAACCTTCCAAGATGAGTGTCTGCCTTGCAGTACACTTTCATAACACATGGGACTTTTGAAATGACAGGTTTCAATTCAGCTAAATCAGATGCTTGTGACAACTTCAAACTGGTTACACGCGTAAACAACCAAGATAGTAATGTACAGCAACGAACCATTTCCTAGCTCTGCACCGGTGAAATAGTTTCCAGTCTAAATCTTCCACTGATGTAACATATAGTTCTTACTTTCTTTAGGCTTCTGTTCAATAGGAGGAGGCTGGGTGGGCAGGTCTTCCTTCTCCTCCCCCTCTAGAAGGCCATCTTCAGCCCCACTATCGGGCTTTGCCTCTACTTCAGGCTGAGAGGCCTTGCTGGGGGACGTCACCATACCTGCTACAATTCTTGACCCCACGGGAACGTCATCTTCATCAGAGTTTGGGTCATGGTAGGACTTTAGATGGGAGGAGAAAGTGCGAGAGTTAGTTGTCTGAATGACTAGAACTAGAAGATTTAGGGATAGAATCTTCCTTATCGGCTGATCATTTTATTTTGCCGTATTGTCTGAAAGAGAATGCTATGACCTGATCATTGAGATCAAGGCCATTTGCACATTCAATACAGCAGAGGAGAATAACATATATTGTGGTTCATCAACTGTAACAACTTCCTCTATAGGAGCTAAAATATAAAATGAGTTAACTAAGTCTTGTAAATATTTGTCTACCTTCAGCTCTGGAGTGTCATTGCCTTCGGCCTCTTCATCTGCAAAGTCAACAGCAGTAGACAGTCAGCTCATCGCCATTCTGCACTATACATGACCATACTAACATGCAATTTCAATAACAAGATACATTGGGGAATGTTAGGTTAGCCGAGGCAACAACCTGCTTACTCGCTTTAACACATTGCACCCGATCATTTGTCAACTGGTAATACGGATGTGAACATGTTTACACTTACCAGCTGTCACTACTTTTGAGACGACTATGGAGAAAATAATCAGAAGCCAAAGCAGTCTTGTCGTACTCGAACCTTTAAAATCCATTTCAGCCAGGTGACTAACAGCGGCTAGTTAACTGATGGTATTTCTATCACAAAACATTCAGTTCCAGTGTGTAGTCCCAGTTTGAGTTAAAAAGAGTGACACGCATTCACCGGCTGGCTACCTAACCAAGGTCCATGAAAATGAATATTTATGGACACACATACACAAAATGTAGCTTCAGAATCAGATTCCAATAACTGAATGGCTCATCGAGCTAGCATACATCAGCTGACAATTTAAGCTACAGCATAGGGATATTTAGCATGCTAACTAGCTAGCTACCTGGCTAGCTAAACAAAAAGGTGTCCGGTGTTGCTCGCCATCAACAGCCTTTGCAAACGATTTGTTACTAATATCTTGCAGGTTGTGTCGCCAAATATATGTACATTTGATGCGGTGGAATCGACTATTATGACAGGAATATCTATAGCGAGAGTTTCATCAGAAAACACAGCTGCTCGGCTAAGCTATCTTGTAACCTCTCACCCATCGCTAATCACTCGGATAGACCAATCGTTGGAAGCAGTACGTGTCGTTAGCCAATAGTTGGAGCCGATGAACATGTAAACCAATCAACTGCGCACACACAACGAAATTATGAGTTGACAGGTTTGTCCACGACAACGAAACACCCTGAGACCAGACAGTCGTATTAGCTTGCTGCTCTGTTGGCGTCGGATTCCAGGTGATCTGATCTCCAATGCTGTGTAATATTAAAGATTGTGTACACTACAGCATGTCATTACTAAAAATAAACTAGCATGTTATGAAATATTGTCGTTTAACAGGAAAATGTTGTGGCAATGTGATTGAGTTTTTGATAAGGGACAATTATAATGGTAGTTGCATGCATTATTTCAATACTTGTCAGGCAAAATAACATGTATTATGCATCCCTTACAGTAATTGATGTACAGCTGCCTAGCATGGATTTTTTTTTATCAGTGCAGACTTTGTTAAATATTAATTTATTCTCTGAATTTTGGAAAACATTTTGTCCAGACTGAAAATGTCAAAGATTGCAGGGGGTTACAATTCTGAATATACAGAATGTTACATATACATAAAGTAACAATATATTTAGGACTGCCCCTCTCGAATAACAATACAACACACACACACTGGTTCAGTTGCAGTTGCAAAATTCAGTTGCATTTATTTTATTTATCTGACACACCAAATGTGCCGAACTGAGAACAAAGTCCAAATCCAAATACTTTAGGCAGGTGAATAGAAGTTACATAGATCTAGTGACATGTGCTCTACATTGCCTTTCCCGAATGCGCTCATAATGCAGACAGTAAACTGTGGCCCTAAGAATCTTAAACCAGCAGTCTTCCAACAGGACAAGGCACGGTCTGTTTCTGCCGACACTGTAGGACTGGTGCTGCATGAGAATGAGTCGAAAGGGGAGAGCATTTACATTAAATAACCAGGTACTCTTATTCTTTTATACATAACTCAAAAGGATTAACTGTCATTAGAGACTGATGCCATATCCGAAAGTCTGTTTGATGGCTTGAAAGTAGTATCTCTTCCATCCCTCTTTCGTACGATCCTCTTCTGCCAACGGGACGCCCTTACATTCCAGCTTGAGCTCAGTTTCGTCTCCCAGGTCCTTCATGTCCAGGCTGATCGTAGCGTAATGTTCTGGGGAAGGATGTGGGGTGGGTTATACACACGTTCACATAAAACAAATCTCTACAGCTGACAGGTGGAACAGGGACAACATACCACTTGGCCAGGTCTTGAACCTCCATCTCATGACAATCTTTTCATCTGGGACCTAGAACAAGTCATAAAAAGACAGACACATTTCAATTAAATACCCCAAAACCCAATATTCGTGCCTGAAATCTATGTGCTGCTATACATTTAACAGCCACAAGGTGTCTTCAAAGACGCGTTTGACTTTATTCATGGTGTCATGTTATTCTAAACAGGTTAAAAAGTATAGTCTTACCAGATCCTGGAACTCTCCATTGACATTGCCATCCAACAGCTGAAACTTCCCTCCTTTATATCCCTCGACAACGGCTGCTGAGTGAGTGAACACCTGGACCATCTAAGAATGGTCAGAGAGGGGCTTCAATATTATTGTTGCCCTTGTATTATTATTTCTTGTTTACGTTGCCTGGCAACTGTCAACCAAGATGTGGTTACTTTGCAGTGTGGACAGTAAACACAGACCCATTCTTCAGTTTAATCACTGAAATACAGTAGTTAGCATGTAGCCTACTTCTGATCCTTAACCTTCTACTGTACTTTCTGTAATTGTGCATACTACAAATCTGTCCCACTGTGGGTCTCTTCCTTCCTTAAATATAATATGAAGCTACACGGGGTTGCAACACATGAGGGTCTCTGTGGGAGAGTAAAAGAAAGTTCCTCCCCAATTTCCCCAAGAGGATACAGGAAATACTTGAATGGTGAGTTTTGTCTGAAAACTCTACTTTAAATGTTGCATTGTTACTCTATTGCAGTGTAATATGACTCCAAGATTCAAGGCTGTAAAACAACAGTATCGCTAACCGTATCAGTAAACCAGCTGTGCACAATGTGACACCTGTCATTACATTACATTTAGCAGACGCTCTTATCCAGAGCGACTTACAGTAAGTACAGGGACATTCCCCCGAGGCAATTAGGGTGAAGTGCCTTGCCCAAGGACACAACATCATTTTGCACGGCCGGGAATCAAACCAGCAACCTTTGGATTACTAGCCCAATTCCCTAACCGCTCAGCCACCTGACTCTCGTCATAATACTCTAGTACACAACGTACAATCCACCCTACTATTATTTTCTGTTCACTTTGTTATTAGACAGTAGGATTGAGAGAACTATAAGTGTGATTACAGCTGGTAAAAGCTGCAGGTGGCATTCTGTACAATTAAGTACAATTAGGTAGTTTTAGTAGCATAAGGGTGGCCTTCCCATGAACTCAGCCAAGGCGAATCATCAAGCTGGCTATATGTTTAAACTGCCATCCTTATGCTCAATGTACTTACTTCCTGGTTGATGAAGGTTCTGTACAGCTCATCGGCAGAGGTCAGGAACCTCTCCTTAAGACTGAACTTGCAGGTGGCGATCTTGACACCTGAGCTGGGTGCAGGAGCTGGGACTTTGACTGAGGAGGTAATCTATGAACATAAAATATAATTAGATAGTGATAAAGACGTCACACGTATACAGAATCTGGATTTATTTGTATTTTTTACAATACAACCGTAGTTACTGAACTAATGTTAACTCTGAAAAATAGTGTTATTATGTTATTCTACGTATGACGAATGTTTAGCCAGTTGGCCACTTGCTCGTCACTGTGTACATAAAGGCTCACTGTGCTGCACAGAGGGGACCACCCACCTGAGTTTTTACTTCAACCTGGCTCTGAGTTTTGGACTGCGATGGCTGTGGCTCACTGACACCATTCACCGTGGGCAAGATCATACCCTGGGTGAACTCTGTAAGCAAGAATTGCCAGAAATCACCTTTACATGCAACTTGAAGGTCAACATGGTATTTCACAAGTCATTAAAATAATAGCTAAAACTCAAAAGTAATTTAGGCGAATAGGGTCTGAAAGCTGACCTGTCCTGAGGTGGCCGACGTAGCTCCCCAAGGCAGCTCGGACCAGCTTGATCCCTTCCTTCTTCATGAGGTCGAGCAGGGGTGTGTTGGGCACATCCTTACACAACGAGACGCTGATCTGTGATGCCGATGACAACACCCATGAGATCACAACAAGCGTTGTCATTAAATGAACAACACTTAAAAACTAGCATTTAAACTGAATCTGACCAACAATGGAACAATGTTATCTCAGGTTAATCAGAATCAGCTTTATTCGCCAAGTAAGTTTACACAAACAAGGAATTTACTATGGCAGGAAGGTGCATATGATAAACATTTAAGAATCTTAAATAGAAAATGTACAACAGTTCGAAATAATTCTAAACAATACTATCCAATGTAAAATATAAAATACAATAAAGTAAAATAAGTGCATGAATATTGACTGTATCTCAGCTCTCGCTTACGTCCAAGTCGTCCATATCATTTTCGTCCGATAGGTTTGAAACATCTATGTTCCCTTTGTACTTGATACCGTTTTTTGTAGTTCCTAAAGAGGGAAGGGACAGTCACAAGGCTTTAACTCTGAAAAGAAATACAATGGCAACACACCCACCCACAAAGTCAACCATCCTTGGGCTTTGTGTATTGGAGAATTGCCATGGAAACTAACGTATGAGAAGAGCAATAAATCATTACCTTTAAGAAACAGCTCAACTATATACTGACTGACTGTTTTATTAATAATGTTTTGGTAAATTGTTCAGTTGTCGTTGGTGGGATTACCTGTCCAGGATGCTTTGACGACCCATTCATAGAAGTAGATGAGCTTTCCTTTGCGATTGTTGATGGATGCCTCCCCCTCCAGTTTAGGGACGTCGGTGACTTCGATGCTGCCCTCGGCACCCTCCACGCGAACTCCCTGAAGCAGTTCCTTCAGCTTGTCTGACGACCACCCTGTGGCATCACGCTCCGTCCTGTGAGGGACACACAGTGCCCACGATAGTATTTAAACCTACAGTTCTGACTAATTTTGATGCAAAAGATACATTTGGTCTTCACCTAAAACAAAGACTTAATTCAAAACTTAAGGTTAGAAATGTGTATTATTAGTACAATCAATTCAATGAACATAATTGTCAGCGTTCTCTTCAAAGTGGATGGGGTATGGACTTGAGGACCACATTAGCCTTAGGCCTAAAATGATATCGAATATCAACAAATACATAATATAACTACAGTACAAACAGTATAATTTCACACTTGTTTGCAGTCATATCAAAAGAAAGGCTTGTTGGCCTATGGAGTCAGATGTAAAAATATCCTTCTTCCCATCTGCTTATCCTGTACTACCCTTGGTGTTCCTTAAATAGCTTCCCTTTCCCCCTTGGAGCAGTCCTGCACCAACATTCCAGGGGATTTGGGACAGGCCATGGCATGGGGCAGCTGCTAAGGGACCTACTACTTCTATTAGTTCTCACCAGAGTCAATACTGTATTGTCATCCCCAGATTCGAATGTAGAAAATACAGTGCAAATGGCCCTATTGTTGGAGGTAAAAGCTAGTCAATTCAATCCGGTTTTTAAAGATGATATCTAGTCAGAACACAGCAGTTCTTTCAGTGTAAGCCTATGGCAATCATATGACATATTGGTAAATAGACAGTACCACAGACCAGATGCAGACGGTAAACTAGATTTTTTTATACAGCTAAATGATTTTCACTCTTGTAACTCACACTACGGTGCGGTAGCAGGTGTAGCTTTGCTACGGTGCCATTTCTCTCCACCCAGCTGGCAAGTCTAGTTAAAAAGCGTTTCTGGCTCAGTCTAGGTATAGCTTTGAGTCTGAATCGACCCCAATGTTTCCTATCAAGGTTGGGTTTTAGCTATGCTAACTCAGTACTCACCAATGCCAGTTGTTGACGTTTGTCGCATCGGCTCGCTCTTCCACGATCCAGCGCGGATCCCCCTCTCCCCACTTAGCCATGATAATGTTATATGATAGAAAAACTAGTAGAAATGGTGTACCCAACCGATTTGACAATGTATACAGCTAGCAAACGTTGTATTGATCAACTGTCTAGCAGTCGCGATTACCGTTAGCCAGCCCGGGTACAACCACCACCACGCCAGCAGCACACACTCATGCACACTGACAGCGTGCCGTGTTATGTGTTAGCTAGATAGCTAGCCTAGCGTCCACTAATAACACTTTTTGGCTAAACAAACAAGATAATCAGTTTGACTTACGAAGTTGCAATAGCAAAAATCGCAATAAAGTAAAACTTGTGAGACTGACTTTAAACCCCGGGTCTTCGGATCTGTTCAATTGTCTGATAGCAGCCTGATTTATAACGACAATTGTTTCTAGAAAACTCGCTGAAAATGGCTTCGCTTTCACTCGCCGTAGAAATTGCTCGAACGGGGAAGTAGCATCCTCATACTAATTTCAAAATACATGTTACATGTTACGTACATATTTAACATGAAATGTCTCAATAACATGCATCGCATTAAATCGTAGTACATAGATAATATAAATATTATTCACAGTTTTGAAGTACAAAATAGGCATACAGTGGTCGCATAGCTAGATCTTTTTATGTGATCTTTTATTTTGAAGTTCAGTGTGATAGGTTCTTGTGATTTTCAGTGCGACTGACCGTTCTGACACAGCAGGAAGACCGTTTTCCGACAGGTTTATGACGTAACACATCGGTGATAATCCACTGTATATTATAAAAAGAAAATATCTTATCATCTGATTGGGATGTTGGCATTGAATTGAAGTCTGCAAACCATTGCTTATAGTACAACACGGAAGAATAATGGAACAAACTGTGTTTATAGTCGTTTTAAACTAGTATTGCAAATGCGGAAACGTCAAGTATTCGATACAGGTGTAAACTACAGTTCCCAAAAGCACCACAGTGCCACTTCTGAAGTCGAGGTGTTGCTAAAACGCTATCTTAATTACAAGTAAAAGGTAAATTGTTGCCTATATGTATTGCCTATTAATGTATCACTTATCTATTATTCAACTATATACAGTGTCGTTCTGTATAGTTTTAATTGTACATTATTATCTGAGGTAGCTCTACCTTTTTGCAGCCTCCAGAAAGAGTATCTAGATTTAAAGCTTCATCACAGGCGGGTAAACCAGATATCAATTAAGGGGCATAGGCTAACACTTCTAGCAGAACTGTTTGATTTAATAACGTTAATAAGGTTTGTCAGCAAATCAATTCTCGTACATCACATAGCGTGCACTATGCAGGTTGGTTAAGCAGTTTACTGTAGATCGTAGTATTCAAAACAACACAGACGAGGCTAGCTAACTAGCCACTTCTGTCACCTAGTTTCAGTTTTGTAAACAGCTGGTCAATTGGTAGTGGACGTGATTTGTTCATTTTTTTCCAGATGATAAGGGTTAAGCCGGATGAGGAAGACTATTGGAACAGTTCGAATTTAAAGGTCAAAGCTTTCACGTTTGAGGACGATGATGATGACTATACCAGGGTAAATATATCAGAAATGATCCCTTAGAAGGCTATGTCTATGTCATGGACACGTTGTCATATTATGGAAGACGTCGTTAAACCTGTAATACAGTGTGCAATTAGAAATGGCTGTTGCAGTATTTATTTCTAATATTTACTTTTTGTAGCTGAAGGAATCCAAACAGGCAGTGAACAGCATTCGTGATCTCGTTGATGAAGATGACGATGACGTGGAGAAGGTCAGCTGGAGTGGAGAACCTGTTGGAAGTGAGAGGATTATTATTAATGTTTACATGATGATATTAATGCATTGACGCCTATAATTCCTATTGTCTTAGAGCTAAGATAGGTCTGAAAAATAGCCTGTTCAAGCTGCTCTATTTAAAGGGACACTGAGGCGAAGAAGAGGGATTTGTGTGTCCTGAAGTGATCATGTGTTTTCCTTAGGCATTGCTTGGTCTGTCAAGGAGACGGCGTCCAGCACCCGGACAACAACAGGCGAACAACGGGAGATGGGTTTCCCCAAAATAGACACTGCTCCCTCATTGCCCAAGAATAACTCAGGGTATTCCTTAAGTTCCTTATTCAAAGGTAAATTCTTAAGTGCTTAATACGGTTCATATAGACACGCTTATTACTCGGTACATATTATAATAATATTGAAAATATTAAATATTACCTGTACTTTTGTGTACTTTTCTCACACAGCAAAGACCAAATTTGGCAATCAACAGTCCTTCTCTGAGTGTAAGCACAATTGTTGCTAGCATTTGCTAAATCTAAATAAGATGCATTATTGTGTTTGTGTGTTCAAAAGTGTGTAGACAGGGAGACAGAGAGAACACATATTTTCACTGACCTTTAGTAGATGGAATTATTCACAACTTCAATGTTCGTAAACATTTCCGTTGTTATCTTTATAGCTTTTAGTGATACGCACACCAGACATTACGCCCCAGAGCTTCGGAAGCCAAAATCAGAATACAAGGTACAGCAGTAACGCAGTTTAAATAATTCCATAACCAATCAACCATATAAAGAAACTGCTCTAGATGAGTACAATTTTTTGTAAACATGTAATTAGTTCACTTATGTCATATCCTGTTGTGATTACAGGACTACGTAGGCGATTGGACTCCTGATGAGACAGTGAAGAGAATGCAGCAGGGAAAGGTAACTACAACAGTGGTTTAATGTGCATTCAAATTCATGTGACCAAGTGACCCTTACATCAAGAGTTACATTTGATTGTATTCCCCCCATAGGGCTACTCTTTGGAGAAGTTCCGCTCTTTACAAGACAAACTGCTACTGTTGGACGAGGCTGTGAACGCACATGATGGAAACGTCATCACGGCGGTACAGTTCTGTTTTGTTGGAACAGAAAATAATAAAAACAAATTATTTTCATTCTAACACTATACTCTAATAACTATTTCTCTCAAATGCCTTATTGCAGATTTTGATATATCTAAAGAAATCATTAGGCAGAGGTAAGGGTATTTCAATGCGATTTTGTACGTACAGTTTGTATTTCAAGGTAATTGACCTTATGACCTTGCAAGATGTTTATAAAAAAAAAGCTTTGATTAAAGTAGTTAAGCATGAAGTTAAGATTCATTTGAAGGGATTTTATACTTTTGACAGCAGAGCAAAAGCAACTTTATTGTGTTTGACTTTATGAGGTAACGACAAAGTCTCTTTTCAGAAATTCTCTTTCGAGAGTTGATAAATAGGGAAATAGCTCTTCGGCATTATATTCACTACCTTAAGGAAATGGGAGAACAGAAGATTTTGTTGGAGCTGTTCAGGTAGGGCAGAGTGTGAGAATGGCAACAGTGAGAAGGTCATTTTTGAATTTGTCACATGATGCGGTCAAACTTCAAGGTCATACCTGTCTGTTTCTCTCCACCTTGTCATGCAATCAAGGTCCTTGGGAAGAACAGAAGACATGTCGGTATGTCCTTAAACATTTTGAGTTGGCATTACAAAAAGATGAGGCCGAAAAGGGGAATCGTTTTAAGAAAATAATATAATTTGATTAGCATTCAGCTCACTCGGCATTATACACACAACAAATGAACATAGAACATCATGAAATATGGCAGGCAGGGATTTGATCCCGGCTATCATTGTCCAAGCCAGTGCATGTTTAACTTTTTTTTTTATTGGTGTTTTTTGTTGTTGTGTTTCGAATTAGCTGTTGCAGTACAGAGAATACCTCAATATCAAAGAGGAAAACAAACGGAGGGATCACCTGAAGAGCTGCCTCAGGTAAAGACTTGCTGGACTTTTTTTTCTGTTTATGTAATTTTGAAAACATTGAAAAACGTGTATTTTATTTTGTACATTATTTGAAAATATTCATTCCCTTCATGGGGAACTATCATTGTCTTAAAATATTTGAGTGCAGGTTCAATTCATGAAGCATCATGATACTGCAACCTTTTCCCAGATAGTACAGGTGAAATAAGTATGCTATTTCATTAATAATGTAGTTATTGACATGGAGTGAAATCACAATTTGCAAGAACTGTCTTTTTTTAGTCTCCCCTTTTCACCAGACGATGCTATGCACATTCAAGACCACTACACACTCCTAGAGCGACAGATCATCATTGAGGTGAGATATATTGTGTGGTAAAATATAAGTGTACACTTCTATCACTGTTAGTATTTTGTTGATATTATACTGTATATTTTTTGTACATGTTTAAAAATAGGGAAGGGCCAACTGCCCATTATGTACATTTAGTTTCTCACAGAAAATGTCTCACTAACTGTCCTGTTTGTGAAAAAATTCTTATCATCCCTGTTAAAACCAGGCTAATGACAAAAAGGTGGAGAGCAGCGGCCAGACAGACATTTTTAAAAAGTACCCCAGGAAAGCCTCCATTCTCAACATGCCCATCATCACCACTCTGTACTACTCCTGCTTCTACCACTTCGGAGAGTCTGACGTAAGCTGCTACTGCAGACTGTTTGGTTATGATCTGAGCCTATTACCTCCAGCTTTTTGGTGTGTGTGTGATGGTAAAAGCCTGTTTGAGTAACTGTATTTTTATGATATCGTACTGGTATATGTTGTGAGTTTGCGGCATTTGAGGGAAAAGGATGACAATGCTCCATTCTCCCCCACAGGGCACGTACAGCAGCCCAGCCAACATTCGGAAGACTTTCAGGGTAAGACGGAAGCATCCTGGATACAACGTTATCTTGGTTGTTTACAAAAATGTCTCAACAGTGCTCCTGTACAGACGATTCACGTCTGTACAGACGTGAATCGTATTAAACCCACCCATATCAAATAAACGGTTGTGATTGACCCACTGCCGAGTAGAAATCGGCCATAAATCGGCCAGAGCAAATAAACATGAGATTTTTCTGGTTCCCAGGCTAACGACTCACAACATTGACTTTTCCTAGTACTGGTACGTTTCCTAATGTTGCTTTCATTTCACAGATTTCAGAGAAACAGTATCTTCTCACAGCCCTAGGTGCCAGGGCAAAGCTGAAACAGTGGTTTGATGTTGATGCACTGTTCACCTCCAAGAACTGGCTAGGCTACACCAAGAAAAAGTCCCCCGTAGGATTCCACAGAGTGGTGGACATCTTGCAGAAAAACAACGCACCTGTCTCGGTAGGCCATCTGCTTCTGTAGTGCCTCGTAAAGATGGTAGCCTACAAATTGTATCATTTTTATTTATGTATTTTTATCTCAGTGCTTTGAAAGAATGTGTGCATCTCACACTGCATTGGACTTTGGTTATGAGAGCAAAGATTTGGTTTAGTATTGTATTCGACATAAGTAGGATTCCTATGGCTAGCTTTTATTCTATGTCATTGCCACACCCTAATTTATGCTGTAGCCTGTATGAATGCACTCAAATATATGTATTCGGCTGTATATGCCATAATATCAAATGGTCCATGATGCTCCGTTTCCTTTAACTCTCATTTCCATCCATTCTTCTTTTCCTCTCAGGTGTTGCAAGAGTATGTGAATTTGGTGGATGACACTGACATGAAGATCAGTTTGGCGCAAAAGTACAAGTGCCATGATACCATCATCAATGTGAGACATAGATAAGGATAGATGCTAGCAGGACTAGATGAAGACGTAGTCCCACAACATACATTTATAGATATGTATATGCAAAAATGTATATACACTTCACATAACACAATGTCAATGATTGCCAATATTCAAAAAGCTCTATTGGATCAGTTGTGATGACTGATGTTTTTTTGTGTGACCCCATTATAGACCTACCGGGATCTGAAGGACCGGCAGCAGTTGATTGTTTACCGGGGGAAGATGGAGAGGGGGTCTCCAGAGGACAGAAAGATTGAGGAAATCCTAAATAACCCGGTAAGATGGCTGACAAAACTGGGGACTACACAGACATGGGAAATAAGTTCTGTTCTTTCTTTCTTTGTGACTCAAACAACTCCCTGGGTGCCTTAACGCTGAGGTGTAGATATGAGGATTAGAGCCCGACCGATAAAGGATTTTTAAGGCCGATACCAATACAAATATTTGGTGATTTAACAATCCAATATTCCGATATCGGCCAATATAAAAAAATATTTAAAAAATCCAGAAACGCGTAACAAAACAAACTGATTTCCCTAACAGTAGTTATTTGTAGTTTACATTTAGTCACTTTTAGCAGAAGTTCTTATCCAGAGCGACTAAGTACAGGGACATACGCCTGGCCGGGAATCGAACCAGAAACCTTCTGATTAATAGCCCGATTCCCTAACTTATCAGCCATCTGACTCCTGTTATTATTTCCTCACTAAAATAATATGTTAATGCAGTTTCTGATAAATAAAATGTATAAAAATACAAACTTCAGATATGAAACTTAAAGTCCTTTGAACAAAAACACAATAAAAATAACAAATGTAATATTCATTTATCGGCCATTATAAATGCAGATACCGATAGTTTGGAAAATGCTCAATATCGGCCGATAATATCAGCCCGCCGATATATTGGTCGGGCTCTAATGAGGATACTGTATGGAGATGGTGTATAGGAAACTGGTAAGGTCATTGAAGAATAAATGATGTCTTGCTGATGATACAGGCTTCTAGTGTCAGTGCCACCACAATAGTGGCAGGGGAGAATTAGACTAGGGGCTGCATCAAGATCCTGTTCTAAGAAGCACTTATTTATTTGAATAAATGTGCCCTTTATGAAAAATAATATCACTATTTAACATGTGTTGAATTATTGTTTTGTTGTTTTTACTTGTGTTAAATATTTTCACTGTCAGTGAACAAGTTCCCTGTTTTTACTTTCAGCAAATGCGGTGGAAAAACTGATCTCATCCCATGGAAGATATTAACAACAAGCAGCATTTAAGAATGATTGTCTACATTAGTAATATACATTTTTACCTGACATTATAAGTCAGGTAAATGGTGAAAGTAACAGGATGGCAGAGAAGAAACCATAAAGCCTAACCCTTCCCATTGTTTTTTGCATTAGTGTTGTCTCACATAAAACTTGCCCTATAAGTCAAGACTCTACTGAAAGCTGAATTAAGAGCACCCAAAGGAATGGAATGTTTAACCCAGCTCTAATATCAGCCTTGCCAAGTGTCCTTCGCTCATCCTGTGCACTGTGCTCCTGACCCAAGCTAATGCAAAAAGGTTCATCAGAAGAAGATATCGTCTGGAATTAAGTTTTACTCTGTTGTCATGCATGTTATGTCCTAGTACATTCCTTGTGTAATTTTAGTTTTACCAAACACGGAAATAAAATAATTGAATATTGATCATGTAAAAACACCCTCATGTCAAGTTTAAATCTTTTGTCAGTTTTATTGATTATTGGGTGTGCTCAAGCCTTCGGCGAGAGCACAACCTTTGTTCTCTCACATATATATTATTAGGTTCCTCCGGTAGGAGGGAACCTATTGTTATTGTTGGTATTCTTATTAGGTTCCTCCGGTAGGAGGGAACCTATTGTTATTGTTGGTATTCTTCTTATTATTTTTCTTCTCCTTGCGCCCCAATATCTCAAAAAGTCCCTGGTCATAAATTTTCTAATTTGGCACATTGATACTACATCCAAGTGGGTACCCCCACACCACATATGGGCCACATCGGACCATAGGGGGCGCCACAGGCCACGCCCAAAAGTCAGATTTTCAAAGTGATGGCATTTCCACCCCATTGCTCCAATTCTTCTGAAACTTGGTGTGCATGATTCATTTTTCATGAGGAACAAAAAAGCCTCAAGGACCCATAAGGTCCGCCATGATGGATTTTCCTGTACTGTGATAATTTGGGAAAACCTTCAAAATTCCTCTTCTCTTGAACCAAAGGTGAAATTGACTTGAAATTTGGTACAGATATGTATCATTGACGTATTTAAAAACGTTACTTAAGGCAATTGAATCAAGTACAAAATGGCTGAAATGGGTGTATTTATGTAAATGTCCACATTGCCTCAATATGTTTGTGTCACTAAATCAAATGTATTTTTGAAGGATGGTTCAAACTTAATAGGCTTTAAGGTGACATGCCCCTGAAGTACCATACAAAGTTTCACCTTGATATGTCGAAATATGACTGAATTACAGCTGTTTGAACTTCGACCAAATCTGACAATGCTCGCCATTGGAGAAACAGCTTTTTTTATTATCCAGTTTTGTGTAATCCATGTCTGGGAATGGCTCAATTGGCTGAGATGTGCTGGTAAGCAAAGGGTTGTAGGTTCAAAACCAGTCAGAGGCATTGTTTTTCAATCGATCAATCCTCCGGTTGTAAATTGATTTAAAATTCCCTTCCATGACAAGTTATGGCACTCCAAACAACCTTTTTTTTAAAACGATGAGAAAGTTATTCTATACAGCAGCAACCCAGTTTGATTACTTGTTTAGTTAAACAGGCAGACATCATTCTGAAATACCATGCACAATTTCATGCAATTTCACCTTGAAATGTCAACCATTTCTTAACCTTTGTCCCAAAGCTGACCAAAAACTAATACTCATATCACGCAGTCGGAGCACAGCTAGATAATCAGCGTCAGCACCCTTGGGTACCCAGCATGCAGTGCGGCGTGTCAAAAAACGCAAAGACTTGTGGAAAATAGTTTGGTTACAACAGCCGTGCGAGGGATTTCAGTTGTTGTGTTCGTTCAGTTAGATGTTTGTAGTGTTATTGTTGGTTAGTTAATATAATGTTGTTGGTCACCCTGATTGTGCATGTTATGTAGTTTAATGGGACCAGAGAATCGGCTGCTGTACTGTCACAGGTTATTCTCGCAAGGAGCTGAATTTGAGCTCTGCCCTAGCCCAGTTGCCCACATGACTATTGTTAGTTGTGCATTGACAGAGTCTGGAAAGAGATCAACTCAAGAAGAGTATCAATATAAGGGAGTCAGGTGGCTGAGTGGTTAGGGAGTTGGGCTAGTAATCTGAAGGTGACCGGTTCGATTCCCGGCTGTTCCAAATGATGTTGTGTCCTTGGGCAAGGCACTTCACCCTACTTGCCTCCGGGGGAATGTCCCTGTACTTACCGAATGACTAAATGTAAATGTAAATATCCTATACAAAGTTAATACTCAGCCCTTACTAATCATTAAATCTCAGCAGTTGGCGTGTAGCAGAGAGGCTAGAGAGACTGACTTGTAACCTTATGCTCATGAGTTCAAATCCCCATTCAGCCTATTGTTGTTGGCCAAACATGAAGTAGGTTTGCTCTCTTGTTGTCCAAGTCTTGATCTTCTACAGTGTACATGTTTATAATATTTTTCCATTTTGCGGAGGAACCCGCATCGCTGCTTGCAGCTATATTTATTATTATTATTATTTCTCTTTGCCCCCCTAAAACTCAGTCAATATTTGGACTACATACACAACGGCGGTGTCAAAAGGTTCGTCTTGGTAGTGATTGAGTTGCTTCTATTGGGATTTACGTTCCGTTGCATGGTTTAAGTGGAAATTACGTTTTTGTGGCGAAAAGTGAAGCTAACGGTGGCTAACTTGCTAGCCACAGTCAATGACGCTACTTACGTCACTAACGTCACGAAAACTCGCGTGACTACCTCTAGCAGAACATTAGTTTAGCAGCTCTTTAACTTCTGGGAGATAGCTAAGCTAACTGCTTTACTGCAAGGGAGCTGCAGAAACGCCACAAGCAAAGAGGCCAGGGTGATAACTATTTACTAATTTTACTTTGTGATATGACACACAATTGTGACGTGTAATGTACAATATAAGCTGATTTTATTAAGGAAATACATCTACTTTCGGAAACAGTAGTCTACTATGTCACTGAAGTATTAGCATCATGACATTAGCCTCTGTTGGCCGGGCAACACATACTACATTGGTCTATGATGCATCTGTTTTCAATCGTTAAAATAAACATTCCTCACAAATACATTTTCGTTGTAGGATTTATTATGACATTACATTACAAGTAAACGATTTGTGGGTGAAATTATCATTACCTGTGGTTTCAAACCAGTGTTGCTCACTGCAACGCTGTAGCCTAAGCGAGACACTACAAAAACATCTACACAGCTGTAGGAAGTCAAACGGCGACAGAACATGTTCGGCACTCCCCTTACTTAAATCAAAAGTCTATCTAACTACTAACCTTAACTTCATTGCCACAGCCTAAACTTTGTCAATCTGTTCATGAAAATAATTAATTTCAGCCTAAACCGTACAACGGAACGTTAAATCAAATTCAACCAACGCAATCGCTACTAAGACGAACACAGCAGTAGTGTACTGTACTGTACAATTTACCGGGGCAGCTTCTCCACACAGGGCTATATCGCACTTCGCGTTGTTACTAGTACTGACAATGATCGCTACCAGTTAGCTTTTTATGAAAGCGATTTTCCACTAAATAAATGTCAAGCTTATTTACGTTTTTGGGGGCATATTTTCAGTTAGCAGATGGTACTGTTTGAATCGCAATTCCATCTTCTACTGCTGGTAACGTCGTAGAATAATCTTCAAAGGGGGTTCTTTATTCATGAATGAATGCAATATGAGTAGGCTAAATGCCTTAAAATATCACGAGAAGGGAAAAACTTAAAAGGACGTTTAAGTCATAGAGATTAGGTCAATTTTTACACCGGTCTGCCAAATGTATTCGTTTTGATTCAACGATGAGGCTGCCGCTTGCAGGGGATATGAGAAGACATCTATTTCATTCTACACTTCACTCGTATTTTCAGTTGTAAATGAGCAGCAAAAAAAATATTTTAAATCTATGTAATCTTTATGAATAATAAGTATGCATTTTGCATTTCATACAGAAATATCAGTTGTAAAAATGTCATCCAAAAACGGACCCCTGTGCAACCGAAGCAAGCACACCCTACAATTTCCCCAGAAATTGTACCCTCTCTAGTTGTTTTTGTTTTGACTTGATGACATTATTTATTGTATTGTCAGATCTTTGTAACAGTTTAGCCTACCAATATTTTTTGGTTACTGTTGTGGAAGCTTAAAATGTATTGCAGCCATGTTCAGGGTTGGGGAGTAACGTTTAAAACGTAACCTACCCAACCCTGGCCATGTATTCATTAACACATCTACAGCACAGTGAGGTATGTAAAACTAAGAGACCACAAAGACGGTTGAAGTGTGGTCACAGCTTTTCCCTTTTCAGTTCCTTTAGTTCCTTCAGTTCCTTTAGTGAACCTTATTTAGCAATATAATTTTGCTTTTTGTCAGAGATTTTTGTTGGCTTTTTCACAGAGAAAACGAACAGAAGACATTCCTGGAGATCAAAGACTGAGTAAAGTGCTTATTTTGTTTGTTACTTACATTAAGGTGCACGTTTTAAGTCTAAGCAGCTCCCATTGTCCATGGCAAATATGTATTTCACAGGGACAATCTTAACGGAGGTCCACTCATTCTACTTTACCCCCTACTGCATGCCTTATGAAATAATGGATAAAAAAATTATTTGGTCAGACTTTTGTACTTATTATGGTGCACAATAAGCCTTTGAACACTAAATTTAATTTATTTTGTGGGGGTGAGGTACATTTGAGTATGTTACTTTAGGGCAACAACATGCAATAACGGTAGTAAATGGTAAAAATACATTTGATTGAAGATTCATATTTATTTCAATGTTTTTATCACATTTCATGAAAGTACTTATTAAAAAACACAATAAATGGAAACATCTGTACTGAAAAAACAAGACAGTGGCTGTCAATTATACTTTTAGAGGAGGTTTGTTACCTACAAGCAACAACGCGCAACAAAGGAAAAAACTTTTACAAAATTAATTTTCATTTAAATTTTTACATTAGGAATTCACACAGTGGCTCTAAAAGATTGGCATTTCAATTTCATTGTATTTAAAAAAACAGATAAACAGTAATGCTTTTTGTATCATTAGGTCAACAGCTTCACTGTGTGTGGAAGTCAAAAAAGCAGTTTTTCTCAGGAGTGTTAACTTTTCTCAGTGTCTGACTTCTCACTCTCCCTTTACCATAGAACATTGATGTGTTCATTCTCTAAACACAGAAAAAGGAACATTTTATTAAATTGGGTATATGGAAATGAACACAGATACACCTGTGTACCTGAATGTGTGGGTGCATGCACGCAAGCACATCCACTGACATGGATGTGTTTCTTACATTATCGGGACACTACCAATAGCTAAATCAATAAATAAAGTATAAAATATTGTTATTTATCATGTTAATCTCCAAAACAAGTTATGTAGTGGTAGTTAGTAAAATAATTATTTATTTACTGACATCTGTGTCATTTTATAAACATGCATGGCTACATGGAATCCTCAGTACACTATTGCATGTTGTTGCTTTGAGGCAACATAGCTATTTTGTCAATTTACTCAATAAATATTTGATGGAAATATAAAAACATTATACAAATCAAATCATAACTTACTCAAGATTGTGAAAATATTTTTTAGTTGATGAAAATCTTCAGGAAAATGCCCCTTTTTGACAGTTTTGGGGACACCAAAAACATGGCTGCCGTGAATGCTATATGTTAACTGTTGAGCAAATGATGCCTGGTTTGGTTTACAACGAGGACCGCAACTAACTGAAATTCAAATAGTCCCTGTTATCATAGGCCCCTGTCAATGACTGCGTGCGTGGGTTGCCTATAACTAAATAGGCTACATTGTTTTACCTGGATATAATTTTCTCTGAACATGTTTGAATTGAAGAGTCAATTCTAAACATGGTTTCCACAGGGGATTCTACACCAAATTATTCGGTATAAATATATCAATGTATATTTTAGGAGAAGGAAGCTAGAGATTGTTTCAGTGATAAATTAATAATGTGTCTGTCGCGTCCCATACCACCCACGTGACAATTGAGTCTCCTCGGGTACCTCCCCCTATCAAATCAGACATAAAGCAATGAACTGCATTAAACCAGCACACAAGCTAGATATCGGGCCGATGTGATGCTGACATATCCTCTTTACTAGGTTTACTATGAACAAGAGCGACACAGTACAACGGTAAGTTTTCTTTTCTAAATGTGACTGCACAGGGAGCTATTTGCTAAATTATTTGAATTGATTTAACATTGTCATTACATCAGCAACAGTTCAGTTATTGCACAGATACAACAGAGTATGTAAAACAATTAAAACACGTTATAGGAATGGAATCATGCAGTGGGCCATGTGTAGGCAATACACACCCACAACACTCCCAGTTGAGAAGAGAAGGTTCGATATTGAACAGTTGGCTATAAAGTGGACGCAATTTAGCTAATCGTGTGTTTAATAAGGCAAATTACAATTTATTTTTACCTTGTGGATTTTTCTAAAATTTTCAGACAAATATTTTAATTTCTGTTTCACTTAACCCTCGTGCTGCCTTCGGGTCACATGACCCAAAGGTTCATAACGAACCATCGTTGTGTTTACCCAATTTTACCCAATACAAAAACAAATTAAAATAATTTTCTTTTAACCTTTGCAATGTGGGGGGTCTGAGACAGCCCAACGGTTAAAAGAAAATGCTTCACTTTGTCTTTGTATGCGGTAAATCTGTCGCAATACGACGGTGGGTCACAATGACTGATGGGTCAGAATGACCCGAAGATAACACAAGGGTTAAACTGATAGTAAAATGGTAACGCATTATCATTATAAACCAAGGAGTAATTCATTAATTAAGTATTTAAATTTGTCATACATCATACCTTAGACAACATTTTAAAAAAGTAGCTGAAGAAAATGCCCTGAGCAAGAGATGCGGGTGTGAAATGAAAGTGCGCCCATGTAACATGGCTAATAGAAAACGACAAACAAGGGGTTTGATGTGCGCATGAAGTTATATGACCCATATTTTCCATTAACGTGTGACAGTAAGGAGGACATGTAACACAATGAAGATAAAGGCTCTCAACGTGCCGAGTATTCTTCTCATTCATATATTATCGATCCAGACAGTGTCTAGTCAAGCCTTGAGTGGAAAATGTGGACACTATTTTGAATCCAACTGGTATGCTGGTTTTGGACTGCTGCTTTATCATAACAGCTGTTTTGGCTACAGGCTATACAGTATCCTATTCTCTTCACTTCTATGCTGCACTTTCAGTTTCTCTGTAAAAAGTATGTTTGCTGATGCTGCTGGAACTAACCTAAAAGATTGTTCTCATAAAATCACAACGACAGGGTGCCAGACGCCATGTCAGACTATTCAAGACAGAATTTTCCAAACCATGTCTGCTTTGATAAAACCTAAATCAAATTACTGCTGACTTTCCCCATCAAAGTAGGTTTAAAGGGCTGTGATATGCTATGCATGGACAAGCCCCTTCACCCTCTCCACAATCCCTTTTTGGTTGCTTTGAGAGACTTCTTCTTGACAGTGACCACAATTTACAGGCTGTTTCCATGTTTACTGATCTACGTTCCACTGCATCCTACAGTATTCCCCCCATCTCCTTTGAAACTGGTAATTAATTTTTTAGGAGATGTCTTGTTAAGCTCGGGAGGCTTGTATGAGGTAGCAGTGGGGAGCTGTGGGGATTGGGTTGGAGTTGTTTTGCTGTTAGAGGTTAAAAGCTTGTGCAAAATATCTCAGACTGATGTGCAGCTGCTTTGTTACTGAAGCTGCATGATTTATCTGGTGAAAATGTAGTGCAGACGATCACAAAACTATTCCCAAATGCAATTCTGAATCTCTACATGGGGGTGCCCCTGTCACTGGGTAGAATTAATATAAACACATAGGCCAAGGCCTTACCACAAGTTTGTTTCCAGCCTGAATAATTTACAGCATGTCATGCCCTAGCTCCCCTGCCTTTCATGTCACTATAAAAGTAAAACAGAAAATACCCCAAAACTCTCCTTAAAATCTCAAATGCCTGGGTACCCTGAACAGTGTCATTGAACTAGTCATCGATAAAGTCCACCATCTCATCCTGTGTGGCTATAGATGATTATTTTAGGTTATGAGGATTTTTTAGGGTTCATACCATAACCCAAGAGACTGATGTGGTTGGTGCTTGCCTACTCATTACTTCTCAGCGAAGGTAGGGGGTGTTAAAAATAAAATAACGAAGTGACTATAAAATGACTATAAAACATTTTGCCACATTTCGTGATTTCCGTAATCCTGAGGAAATGACTGTGAAATCCAGGTCAGCCAACCAAACGTCTTTTGCTCTTGCAACAAATGACCAGCCCTGTACGTGATTCTGCCCGTTTCTTTTGACTCACTCATTAGACTCATATGTAGAAGGGTTTTTGGCGTTTTCAGTGAAGTGAAACAGTAGCTAGAGGATATGACTTGCATACAAAAATAGCAAACGTGACCTCTATTTGCCCCCCCCCCCCCCCCCCCCCATCCCCCCCCCGTCCCTCTATCTGTCCCCCAGACATGATGCATGAGCAGACGGTGACTCTAAGCAGCTCGGGGACAGCAGACTGGAGGGCCCCCTCCAACTGCACAACGCCGTACGACGAGGACCGCGTGCCCCTGGTGGTGCTCTACAGCCTGGTGCTCATTATCGGGCTGCCCGCCAACATGGCGACCATCTACCTGACCTGGCTCCAGGTGCGCCGGAAGAACGTGCTGGGCGTGTACCTGTGGAGCTTGTCCCTGTGTGACCTCATGTACCTGGCCACTCTGCCCACGTGGGCCATCTATGTGAACGGAGGCCATCAGTGGCCATGGGGCTCCATGGCCTGCAAGATGACGGGCTACTTGTTCTTCACCAACATGTACATCAGCATCTTCCTGCTCTGCTGCATCTCCAGTGACCGCTACGTGGCGGTGGTTTATGCTGTGGAGTCCCGAGGCATACGCCAACAGAGGCTGGCGGCGGTGGTCACCGTGATGATCGTCATGGTGGTAGCCGTGGGTCACGTGCCCGTGTTCACAATGCCGGAAGGCAACACAGACAAAGGGGAGAGGCGCTGTTTTGAGCCGGGTCAGAGCACTGCCATGGTGACGGGTTTTAACTATGCCCGCTTCGTCATTGGCTTCTTGATGCCGCTGGCAGTGCTGGTGTTCACCAACCATGCCATCCTGGCTAACGTGCAGGCCAGTACAGGACTACGGCCATGCGAGAAGGTGCGGGTGCGGTACCTAGCGGTGGCCGTGGTGGCGCTGTTCCTCGTCTGTTTTGCGCCGTATCATATTATCCTTTTACTGCGGGCTGTCACCTACCACTTTCCTGATCTGGGGGCTTGCCACTTTGAACAACGCATCTACACGCCATATACCATCTCTCTCGGCCTGTCCACCTTCAACAGTGCCATTAACCCCATCCTCTATGTGCTGTCCAGTGACAACATCCGTAAGGAGATGAGTCGCGGCCTGGCAGGCCTTAGGGGTCGCCGAGGAACCCTGCAGCCTCGCTCCACAGACAGCATCCCGCACAAAATGAACAACTCATCTCAGGTTGCTACCACCAATCCCAGTGGGTTGATGGGTGGTAGATGATGGAGGTGAGGTTTGATTGGATTCTATATCTGAATGCAGACTTTATGAAAGAAGGGCGTCAAGTTTACCACCCTTGTGGTACTCTTCACAGAACAGTAGCAATGTGAGACGATACAATGCAGCCTTGTAAAATGTGTTCCACAGAAGCACTGTTGTTAAGTTTGCTTAGGTAAGAGAAACAGAAGGATTGATAACTTTTTTTGCAGTTATTTGGATCTAGATTTCTTTTTTTTTTTTGCTATTGACGTACAAGATTGAGACATGAATGTGGGCAGTGTTTTCCGGACTATTCTCAGATGCCAATCACACCAGAGAGTGGTGCGGAAGCCAGTCTAATATAGTCCAACTTGTTAATACTTTATTTGTACCTTGAATTTTTTTCCTATTTATTGTGCTTGTTTTACACTGTAATATTGCCAATTTGATTCAGCATTTTTACTTTGATTTTGAAATAAGTAAATTGGGTGTATTTATTCATAGTGTATCTGGTTTATTGTTCATAAACAAAGACAAGAAATATATTTGTAAATGTTTTTCATTATGTTCTGTTTTGCAAGTAAAATGTGTGACATTTCTAATGATCTTATCAGCATTGTGGATGTCTTTCTGTGTCAGCAGCCTTCAACCTCAAAATCAGGCTGCAAGTTGCATAGAGATACTTTAAGCATGGGACGTTTTAAAGGATTCAGCCGGTCTGTGGTTTAGAATTGCCAGTAAAAAAAACAAAAAACGTTTTGTTACTCACAGGAAGTCAATTTTCTTATAAAAAAACAAAACATCCATCTAGCTCTTCTTAAGCTTTGATCTTGATGGATTAACTACATATGACAAAGTAGAGGACATCCATGAGAAAAGACAGCAAGGCATTACATGTATGAGACAAACTCTTGGTGGGGCACGTAAGGTTCCCATCACAAGAAGTGATTTCACAACTATCAGAGCGTTTATCACTTGTGCAAGAAAGTGATTTCCTGTGAAATACTTTGTTCATTCTCAGATTGATACACAGGAAACATCTTTTCTCACCAAGACAGAGTTCACATTTCTATACAGGTAATAGGAAAATGTGGTGTGTATTATCTGTAAATGTGTGCTGATGTGTATTGTAGAGGTCATGGTGGGATCTTCCTCCTCACCCAAATATCTTATCATTTTCAGTATTCTCTAGTATTAGGAAATTAAAGCATCTGTATATATACGTCTACTGTATATACCGTGTGGGTAATATAAATACTTTTGAATCTATGGGTAACATATTTTGTCTTCTCCTAAATAAAACTCATTGTTATATTAACCTATTAACCTCTATTTTTATAATCGGAGAATCCTTGAATGTAACAGGAGTTCAAACACATCCAACATGAAATGCAGACTCTCAGGAGACATATCTTCCCATTCTGTCAGTGTGCGAGTCTAGACAGTAGTAGACTTGGTTGTGAGACATCCTGCTGGGCTTGTGAGTGTGTGTGTGTGTGTGTGTGTGTGTGTGTGTGTGCGTGCGTGCGTGCGTGCGTGTGTGTGTGTGTGTGGGGGGGGGGGGTTAGCACTCTATGTGTGAGAAAGACAGGTGTCTGTGGTGTTGAGAGGTTGGGTGTGGTTGTCCATGTATGCTAGTCGTTGAGTAAAAAAAAAGAAACAGTTCTTTCGTTGTGAATGACTTACAATACATTTGGCATGAAACAGTCGAATATACATTTAAAGTGCGGATGATTCGTGCACAGTGACAAAATGAGCTTAATCATTTATTTAGCAATTGGAACTAACAAGGATTCTGCTACAAAAAATATATTGGGGAAATATCAACCACTGTATCAAGTAGGAATCTTTGCATAATAACATAGATTTATGGACAGCATACTGTTTCTATCTCTAAGGTTCATGGAGAAAACACACTTCTCCCATTCATGTTCAAGGGGTTCAACCTTACAGCCATACAATCATGCATGCGTAACATTCACTCAGTCTTGACATGGGCCGGATGTTACTGAGATTTCAAAACCCCTGACGAGTCAATAAAACAGGCCCCACTTCTCACACTGTAATCAAACCTGTCCATCTGTCAGACAAAAATCCCTGTTGAAGAGGTTCATGGTTATGTGCAGCTCTGTTGCTTTGCCTGGTGTTCTAACCACAATGTCATTCGTTCAGCAATGAAATGATGGAAGCAATAGGATTACTTTTTCGTGGTGCACTGTAATGACATTGTGACTGTGCTACGTTAATTGGGAGGAAATCAGCATTTGTGGTTGTGAAGCAGCTACTGTGTCAGAGTTTTAGAAATCTTTGTGTTGTTTGTTTTTCTAGGGAAACAGTCTCTGCTTACAGCATGCTTGTCCTTGGTCCCCCTTGTGATCGTTCATTTACCATCCCGTTGTTTAGTGAGTGTCCCCTACTCTATACTGAACCCAGAGAAGTCACAGCCACTGGGAAAATGCTTGTACACACGTATTCAATTATTCTTCTGCCTGGAGGTTGAAGGACTGCTTTTCTCATACAGAGTTTCCACCTCATCAACCTGATTTCAGTAATCAGTCCTGAATACACAGCACAGCCTGCATGAATAATAGTGTGAAGAAGAACTAGGATGTTTTTGCATCGGACTGGAGGTTTTAATCATCCTCCCTCACACATATGAACTCGATTTGTATGTGAATTAAATAGCATACTATCTTAGAAAGTATATTTATATTATTTTTTTTTGGGGGGGGGGGTCACATCCTTCATACTGATTTTGTTGTTTCAGAGGGACAGCCATAATAGATTCAGTTTGCGATACAGTATATCACTGAAAATGTCCAAGGGGGGTACTAAAAGACCATTGCTCCCATCCCACCACCCCATAGTACAACACAGCATGAAAGGGTACATTTTGGAATAACTACAGAGGTCATACTGGAGACAGCAGACGGTCATATGGTACATCTGCTTCCTGTCTTCCACATATCTCATGAATAATGAACCCACTCAATGACCAAGACAGGCTGCTTAATTGTACCCCAATGAATCATTAAGTAGGCAGCACCTGGTAACAGCCAATTGGGGCTCTTCTCTACCGAGAGGGGAAGTCCCACATACCCCCCCCCCCCCCCCCGGCCCCTCCTCCCTGCTACCCTCTTGTCCTTGGCCTGGCAGTGTGGTTGGTCCCTGACAGTCTGTTTGGGTGAGGTGGAGTGGGCAACTGTCTGGACAGCCTAATGGCCTGAGGTGCTGAGGGGTCCTGTCTGTCGGGCTGACAGGTGACAAGAGTCTCAATCTCAGCTGGTGGCCACTTACGCATCATTCACCTGACTGCTCAGCCTCGCCCCCTTCCCCTCTCTGGGTGGGGTTGTTTCTGGGCAGGGTTGGACGGAGGAAAACGTGATGGGCTGGCGAGAGGAAGAGGAAGGGAACTGGGGGCAGTTGTTGACAAGGATACCAGTTTCCCCTCAGGTTTTATTAAAAATTGCATTGTAGTCAAATTCATTTGACTTCCTTCCTATTTTCTCTCATGGTACCCATGCTCGCTCGCTGTTATGTCTTTGGCTTTGTTTTTCTCTCTCATATATTTCTTCCTGTCTACTTTTTTCATGAGCAGCGTGAATTATTCATGCATAACAAGCACAAGCAGCTCCCTCTGCCTTTAGCCTCAGAAATACAATCAAACCCTCACAACCTCTGGCATTCCTTGGATAAACACTTTCCAAAAGATATTTACCCAATCCATAAGAATTCAGGCTGCAGAAACCACAACATTAGAATGCAGATGGTACTTCGATACAATCTATATGAAAAATATCATGCTCCAGGTAGACTCTTTTCCACACAATAATCCTGTCAATAGATTTCTTCCATTCATAATTCATTGACCCAAATTCACTGACACTTCATCTAACTAGATAACAGTATTGAGAGATGGTTGTCATAGGCTAGTTACCCAAACACCCTTGATGAATGAAGGGAAGTAAAAATATGACGCGTACACATGGAAAAACTAACTTCACTTAGTGACTTGTCTGCTTAGATAATACATCTATTTCAATAAAAATGTAATATCTTGGTCAAATGTATGGGAGTCATGACTATTATTAAGGTATTAGAATTCATTATCTGTGGTCAAGAGAGCAAATGATATGTTTTCTATATTGTATTTACCAAAAAACTGATGAAAGTGGAACAAAATGACTGAAAAATCACTTTGCTTCCCCCTAGTGGTTAACAGTTGTACACGCCTCTAGCGGACATCAGAGTGCTTTGAGAACGTTTTGGTGGAAAAGTTCATACCTCATGTGTCATTTACATGAGGTTATGGCTTGTTATAACGATTTGTAGTGTTATAGAGGCCCAGATACTAGGGTCATGTTGAGAAAGTGGGTTGGACGGATGAATGGATTGGTGTACGGATTAATGGATGGTCACGTAGACCAATATGGGTGGGTGGTCGTGGTGGGACAACCAATGTAATATAGTGATTTAATAAATGGATCAAATGATGGAAAATCTTTCATTTTCACAACATGTTCTGAACAATAAATAGAGCTGTTTTCTACCACTAGATGGAGACAGATCCTTGGTTTATCTCTGGCAATGTTTCTCACTTATCTAATATCTATGAGTGTGTAATTACTGTCTCCCTCAATCTCCCGCTCTCTTCCTTTTAATCTCTTTCTAAAAAATCCCTCACCACTTAGTGACCAAATATGTCTAGTCCTTCCCAGCAGTGAAAAAGACATGTAATAATTTGCCCTGCCTGACCAACTCTTTGCCGATATTTCCACCCCAAATCTTAATCTTACTGCATACTTTGACAACGGGTAGCCTACTAATGACAGTTGCTTCCATACCTACCAGTGGAGTCCTGCTGTAATGGAAGAGAAGTAAATGTGCTCCCATGCTGACTCACTTCCTCTTGTCTGTAGGTTAGATCATGAGTCACTCAGACAAACAGGCACACGTATGCTGCCGGGGCACAAATCCTTGTTTAAAAAAATGCATGGTAACCAAGACGGGCAACAACAAAAAAAAACCTGCTTGACAAGTTTGGCAAGCTCCCAACAAGCAGCCAATGCATCACAGATATATTTTGTTGAGGCAGAAGTAGGCTGGACAATGTTGATTCCAAGTTGAGGTACACATGGGATTGCTGCCACTCATTTGGTGGTGGTGGTGGCGGCGGGGAGATTGACACACTTTTGGAATCAGTCAATCTCATAGACTCTGTGACATGTGGTTCGAGGTCTTAAACCATGATTAAGCAACTTTCCAGAATGGCAACATTTCGACATCAAATGTGATATTTATCCTCACAATGTGACACAGTTTGGTATACTTGACCATTATAGCGCTCACACCTGTTGCGATGAAGTGTAATATAATAATAATAATTTAAAATGAGAGACATAGGCCTACACAGTGGTAGACTTTGCGATTTCCGGTCATCCTACACTGTGATACGTTGATAGGGGACGACATGGGGAAGAGTGGGGCTTGGTAAACAGACAGTGTCCACTATTCTTTATTTTATTATATTAATTGAATTGGATAGTGTGTGAAATTGATTATGTATCTATGAATATGTAGGGGTATTCTGGGCACACTGTGCACCCCTCAGAATACATCTACATCCTCAAAATACATGATCAATTTGAAACATAATCTAGTTCAATTGGTTACTGGTCCAATATTGCTATGAACTGGGGAGGGGTGTTTATCCCTGTCCTGGACTCCTGTTTGTTGTGACATCATTTGTGACATCATTTGTAATGACCTCATGTTCTAGAAGAATTGCTGACTTTCATTGGCTCCTCACCTCTTTCCTCTATTTGAACAAAAGCACAAAGACAGAATAAATAAAAAGATATATACTAATTTAAATGAGGCTTTTTTTGGTATATATCATGTAACCATATAATCCAAACTTCCATTGGGCCTCGTGATGTGCAGGCTAAAAAGGCAACCGTGTTAAAAGTGTGTTACTGGGTGCATCCTCCGCAAGCTGTGCCCTGTTTCTCTGCTGTCGCCTTTGTTCCTGCACCTCAGCCTTGTCCGTGACGGGGCTGTCTCTGCCTATTGTGTGGACTGATGGCCAAAGATGGGACATATGTTGGAAGGGGGTTAAGGTTGTCATCGGAACACAATGAGAATCTGCACTCTCCACTTTCAGGCAAAGATGAGTCTCACAAATAAAAGCTTTTGGTCAATACCAGATGCATAGCCAACATTTTGGTGGTGGTGGTGTTTGTATGTAGGGGTAGTAGACACACGGTATTGGGATGCAAACCTATTGGTCAAATTAATCCTTTGATGGTTGCACAAATGATTTCAACATTGCCTTACATGGAAGTTCCCAATGATATTCCAAAGTAAATTTAGGACTGATTTGCATGGGGCAATTGATGGGGCATTTATGTATAATGCATTCACTAATGTTTTTTTGCAATACAATGGTGATACTTTATTTCAATCTCTTGAATTTAAGGTTGGAACATTTGTGTGTATTTGTGCTCGACTAAATGTTAAAGGTTCTCCTCAAGTCAAGGTACTTAATTTTTGATTTAGTACATCTCAGATGGAACATTAGTCTAAAAATGTTTCCCAAACAGAGGCCTTATTGTGTCCTGTCTGCCGGCTAGACCCGTGGTGGAATCTGTTTCTTCACTGAGGCTTTTGTTCATGTTTTCCTGGTTCATGCGATGGCCTGTCAATCAAGCTGCATGTGTCCGCCCACTTTACCCTTCCCTCTGCCGCAGCTGGCCGCCAAGCAGTCGATCTGGCTTCGAATTCAGTCTGTCTGAGAAAAGCGGAGAGGACTGCGCTTGTTATTTCATTACCCACGTAGAGCACATGAACACTCTGAAAATAAAACGAATTATTTAAAGGTAAGTGCGTAAAAATTGACGCTGCGTTATGTAATGATGTTTCGATTGTAATGAGTTAAATTGTCCGTCTGCTCTTTAAAAATAAAAGTCCCCCAAATATAGTAAATGCGCGGTCGATTTCGAACGCAAGTGCTCAATGCGGAAGTTCACGAGCGGAATTCCTCATCAACCTTATTTGTAGGCTAAGTGTTACTCGGTAGCGTTTTATATAACTATATTATTTGGGTTTAAATATGTATTTACACGTTGTGTGACTGTATCCGAATACATTGAAACTTATGTTGTAACTCAAGTTTTGTAGAATGGATTCAAGATGGCCTCTTGTGTCCTCTCCAGGTTGGGGTTTGTGCATACATTTGGAGGCTTCTAAGTCTTCACTACATTTACGGTATAATTAAATGGTTGCGACAGTTAATTTATAAAAATGTCCTAGAACATCCACCGGGCCCCAATAGTTACTCATACCTCTTTTTCCACTGTATTACGGCTGAAGTGGACTCATCCGGCGGTGATGGCAACGTTCTAATACCACGTCAATGCGGTGGGGGAGGGGAGTGTGTCTTGGGTGGAGCTTGAATACAGCACAGGCATATGGGCAGAAAGGACTCAACCCCCTTATACTGGTTGTGGAACAAGCGGTTTGGCATACGCTGCTGTGTCTGTGATAATTCACATTAGTGGATAATTTGAAAATTAGCAAACGGAAATGTTGAATTTAGAGAAAGTGTATTTTTACTAGTGAAAATATATGACGTAATCACTTTAGAAATTTATAGTCAAAAGGCACTATGCACAATTTACATAAGACAGTATTGAAGAGCTAAAAAAAGTTAGATTATAATGCAAAGGTGTATCAACCATCTCAGCTGCACTCCTGGAGCATGAATTTTACTGACAGGAAATACTCGGTAGGACACAGACCTTTCACTTTTACCTACATTTGCCCAGTTCAGTTCATAATATAACCCTTTTTTGTAAAATGAGTGCAAACTTGAAAGGTGTTTATACATTACGTGACACCTCCCCTGTGATGTAGTTTTAGTTGCAGAGGATGACATTCTGGTGTCAGATGGCATTCTGGTGTCTGTCCCTACAGTGCTGGGATATCACTCTTGTGTCAGGTAGGCTGAACCCTCATGCCTTTATCTAAACTTCCACTAAACCTCCCCTTCAATGTTGTCTGTTACTGTACAAGGGGTGTCTATTGAGACGTCAATGTGATGTTGTGTGATTGATATTTAACAAATCATCTCCATTGCACAGAAAGTCTGCCCCCTCACTATCGAAAATGATTTGACATCCTGTGATGTGATACTTTAATTTGTTTTGCCTGCAACTAACAGTAGAATGGTTTGGTGTACAGTATCCACCTTGCTCAAAAAATAAGGACATCTTGGTTTTCATCCAATGCAATGCAACATCAACAATTGCATTGAAGATGTCCTCAGCTGTTCATAATGTTTAACTTCACCTGATTCAAGTAGTATGGGCCAGTGTATCTCCCCTCCCCCCGTGGCACACAAGCAGTCAACCATGTGGCGTTGGATGTAATGTACATTGACATGTAGTGGTCACTGTCATGTGTTCTTCCTGCTTTAGTAGTATTTTGGTCACTTTTAGGCTCCTGTAGCCCTGTGGGTGGCTGTTCGTCATGACTGCAGTTTCCCAACACTTGTCTTGGTACTGGATGTATGTACAGTGCAAGTGCTGTTCAGCCATGAGACATTTTCCATTTCTGTGTGTGTCTACCACCTTGATTTCTATACAGAATAATAATAAACGTACTGTACTTACAAGTACTGTTACGCATTAGCCCTTTTCAGTTTTGTGTCTTCATTTTTACATAGCACAATTCTTTTGCTTTGGCAGATACTTGCATTAGGGTCTTTTAGACGAAAGGCACTATTGCACATCTTTGTGGTTTGCATCACATGGCTCAAGTATCGTTCTGATGTTTTCTAGGGTTGCAGTTCATCGTAGTTAGGAACAGTATTCCAAGTACTATGTTAGGCAAAATCGTTTCTAAAATCTGTGTAAAATGTGCTTTTGAACCCCTTTGTTTTGACAGGCATTCATTTTAGGTTTGTAACAGAAGATGTTCAGTGGATGTTGACCCTGACAAGCAACGACACTCTGTGCTCAGAATTCTGATGAATGCCAGATTGCCATTGATCTTACTACTACTTCCACTCCATCTAATCCAAACTACAAACGTTGTCAGTGTCACCTGTTTCTAAACAAGAAACCGGTGGCTCACCTAAGGCAGGAAGCAAATGAAATCTGGTAGCAAAATGTTTTTTTGTTGTTGTTTTGATAAGTCCAGTGATCTACAAAGTTGGGTGTTTCACTCAGCAGGTGTCTTGGTGGTCTGCTTGACAAGACCTGAAAGAGTTGAGAACAGAAGCAGTTTGTCAGTAACACGCTGAAGTGATGAGCAAAAGAGGAAGTCGTCTCGTGTATATGCCCGTGCGCCGCCGTAGGAAACGTAGAGAAAAGTAAATGAACAAACCCTTTCAAGTATCTTTTTTTGAATCGTCTTTTGTGGTGGTGTTCAGATGCAGTTGCTTCAGGTTGGAAAGTGAATGGATTAGCATTATTCATGTTAGAGTTTGTTTAGAAACCCCTTAGTTCTATCGTAGTTATATTTTGACTTAGCTACCTATGAAGAAATGTGTAGCATCTTTTACACAGAAATGTACAAATAAACAGCAATACAGAACTGACATTTAAAAAAACAAAATGAAGTCTGTAAATCTGTCACGGTATCTTCTAACCCAGGTCTTCGGCTCACCTCCTTCCTCAGGACCACTATGTACTCTAAAGGCACCAAACGTAAGTTCGCTGACGGAGCAGACGCGGTGGCCGGCGGCAACCCCGAGGGTCCCAAGATGGCGCCATACAGCCTGCAGCGTCAGTCCCTCCTGGACATGTCTCTGATCAAGCTGCAGCTGTGCCACATGCTGGTGGAGCCCAACCTGTGCCGCTCGGTGCTCATCGCCAACACCGTGCGGCAGATCCAGGAGGAGATGACCCACGACGGCAGCTGGCAGGTGGTCACCGACGCCTTCGCCAACTCCGGTCAGAGCTCATCTGAACGCCTGGTTGCCACGGAGGTTCTGTGCCGGTCCCCGGGACTGGAGCAGGATGCGGGGCCCAAGCTCTTCTCTGTGATGGGCTATGATGGATGTCACGAAGAGGAGGTCGTGGCCGACGAGGCCTTGTGTTCTGTCGCTATAAGCGACAGAGCCACTACCTGTCTCTTGGGGACCATTGGCCACTGCTGGGAGAGGGCCGAGCTGAGGACGGAGGCCGATTTAGAGAACGGCGCGACTGAAGACTCGGGTTTTGGAGATGATGAGGAGGAGGAGCTGTCAGGTCAAGAGTCCAAAATGTCAACGGGAAAGGTTTTTGGAAAGTTTGAGATCAAAAACAATAACCCCGGGTCAGACGCAGCACTCGAGGAGCTGTTTTCAGATGTTGACGCCTCTTACTATGACTTGGACACCATGCTCACCGGCATGCAGAGCGCCCCTAAAATGGGTCCTTACGACCTCTTGGACAGCCTGGCTTCCTCCCATGGCCCTGCCTCCAACTCGAGCTGTAGGGCCGATCTCAATGAACTCGACCACATCATGGAGATAATTGTGGGTTCATAGACTTGCTTCCAATCACAGACACTGTTATCATGTAAAGCTGGTATCTTTCATTTAATTTTGGTTTAATCCACGTTAAGGCTTGGATACTGCCCCCATTTTTGTGTGTGCCATCGCTTTGTCCTGTATGTGATGTGACAAGGCCAACAATGACACTTGGTGAATTATATTTCAAAGCAAGTAAGGAGTATTTGAATTGGTTTTCAAACTTCATCATTCTTATTTCTTTTGCATGTTTTTGTATGTGTATTTTTTTTACGTTTTTTTTTGTACCTATTGTTGGTTTTCCATTTAATTTATTGTACTTGCAGAATATCACTACATGAACTGAGCGCCGAACAAGATATTTACATGTACAAATATTTTCTTAAAAAATGATGAAAGATTGATAAAAAGTTTATATAAAAGTATTCTACTATATATTTTTAAAAAGTTATACATTTTTGATAATTTTCACTATTGTTTTATTTTCTATATGCCTTTATCCAGAGTATCTGCACAAAATCTCTTATGTGATTGGGAGTAATTTAGCATTTGTCTTCCTAACTTTGGGTATGTTTGTGAACTATAGCAGCTAGGAGGTAGAAAACATGTTCAAGAAAACAATATGCTCATAACGTATTGCACCGTCTGCCTTTGTCTTTGGTTTGGTGCTATTTGTGCAGTGTAGCATTGTTCTGACTCCTACAACCTCAACACCTTCAGCCATACAACTTATGCACCAGGGTTAGTTGCACCTAGCCTGTGCGCTGTCATTTGTTTGCCATTAGAAGTCACATATTCTGAATAGTTTCTTTTTCAAGTGAAGAATATTTATGGGTATTTCCCATTTGTCATGACTTTTAACTTATTATATTTATTAACTGCAAACATATATGCTTTAACTTGGTCATACTTCAGAGTTTTCAGTTGTGAAACATGGTATTGGGTTACAAATGTTATTGTATGAATTTAGTGCTCTTACAATGAAAGTATTTAAACTTTGTTAGGCTAAGCAAACTATGGCAAAATGATATATTGGCTGTGTTTGCAACACTCAAAACATGCAGACACCTAATGCGGTATACGAATAACCTGTCTTACTAAATAGTTTGTTTAGTTTTCTACATTTGTCACTTAGTGCAGTCGTTTTTAAGACACCTGCATGTTGGAATCAGGATCTAAAGAAATTGTTATTCCGCACACTTTTTGTGTTCAAAGGTCTTTGCTCAGGCACATGATGACATTGGGAGAAGAATTTGTATTGACTGTGTGGGAACAATTAGGAGTGAGATATATTACTTATTTTATCATTAAAGATGACTTATGCGGTTTCTGACCATGATCTAGTATAGATGATGCATTTTTATACATACAAACTGTAGCAGTTTATACGTTTCAAAAAATAAAGGATACAACATATTATTACGGTGTGTTCTTTGTGTGGCATCAGTGTACTGTGAGAATAAGGTGTGTTCATTGTTGCTATATTTTGAATCTTGATTTACATTTATGCATTTTAGCAGACGCTTTTATCTAAAGCAACTTCCAAGAGAGAGTTTTACAAAAGTGCATAGGTCACTGATCATAACAACAAGATAGCCCCAAACATTGCGGGTAGCCAAACATGAAGCATATATTGTGAAACCAAATAAGTCAAATTTAGACACAAGACAACTCCCAACTGACTGCATCAAAATATGAAAGAAAAATAGGCCCTATCTTGGTGTAGGTTTACTGCACCACTTAAGAGGAACACTTAAGTCCTGCTCTACCTGAACAAAATAAAATGGTAGGCTATGATAAACCCCTAGTGGTGTTACTGTGTATTCATGATCAAAAGAACATATCTATAAATAAAAGTTTATATTAGGTGAATTTTCTTTTTTACAATATATCAAAGACCAATACTTTTCCAGATTAATTAATTAAGATTAATTATCTGATATGAAGCAGATTATAACACGGTTGGAAGTCATTATTTGTTTATCCAATGTTGAACGGTTCGTATCTACTAGAGATTTTATATAAATGTATTTCCAAATGCAGTGCCGTCTGCTCTCTTGTTGGTAGTCACGTTTCATTGAGCGCAACACGACTAGGTAGGGGAGGTGGGGGATTTCTACTCTGCCAATCAGACGTAGTTACTAGGCGGGCCTGAGATTTCATTGGTCTACTGGAGGTTATCCCACCTGACGACCGTCAATCAGCCGGACTCATAGGCCGGACTACCTTCCCGTAGGTTCTTGATGGATTGTATTGTGAAACCAACTCAATAGTCCTCAATAGCATTTCCGGTTTTGCGAATACACCTTCAGATTAAGAGCATGACCAGTGCTGTTCTCATACAAATTCGGATTTAGCTATCACACTTGATATGACTAGTGTTAGCGTATGTTAATGTGACATTGTTTATCACCCTGGGGTGTAAAAAATCTGGGATTTTATACAGTTAAAATCATTGCACTTTGAATTGTTTAATGAAACAGTCAAATCAATCTAAGGGTGTTGCCATGGTTTGTACAAGTGCCTATTCATCATTGCACCAATATAAATTCTGTAACTAAATAGTTCATCTAACTAGTTGCCATGTTGAGGGGGCACAATATCTAGTTATCACAAATTGAACCCAAATAATTTTACGATTTGAGTTTAATTGATTTGAATGACTATTAGGCTGAATACAATTGTATCTTTTTGTTAATATTACTGTAACCATCCTGTGTATTTCACTAAAACGTTTGGGAAAGAAAGTTGACTTTTGTTTCCTAGCCTTTATTCTGAATTATGTTAAATATAACCGGAAGTTGCATTGTTTATTGCGGCTGGCTTTACGCTGCTTGGCGTGGTACATGTGGACTGACTTTCAGTCTTCGCTTCACAGTTCAAACTGTAGCTAGACACAGAAAGTCAACCGTAATGAAGACTTGTCATACAACCCCGGAGGAGTTTTGGAAAGGGATGTTTTTACTTTGGATGTGATAAACTAAGGTGGAGGGGATTCAGTTTTAATTTATCATGCTTTACCATAATGTAGTTTCCGGGATTAAAGTAGAGTAGCTGGTTTCGAACTGTTTTTTCTTTTCTAAGTTAGCTAGCTAGCCAGTGTTAGCTTGGCTATCTATCTGTACTAGTATCTGCTCAACTGGTACAGTACGAACATACTTCAACGTGTTTTTACAATCAGCCATACAAGTACATAGCTAGATAGAGCAAAACAATGACATGGGTCAAAGGGAAATCATGCCATACAAGACCACACTGGTGAGAAGGAGAAACGGAATTCAAACTGCCTCGATGTGCAGACTGGATGTCGAGTCAGCCGAGAAGGGAATTGAACAACCCGAAGATGTCCACCATTCGTCAAGGTAAAACTTAATTGACATTGGCTAGTTTAAACTGTAGTAAACATGTGTTATCATTCATTTAACAAGCTAGACACATACTTATTTTCAGCATTTAGAACTCCAGTGGACTATAACATAATTTATGTTGTCAGCTACGTTAGCGCTAATATAAATCACCAGTGCAGTCTAGTACAGTAGCCATCTTCATCATCAAGCAACCCTCTAGTCTAGACTTTAACAAGTTGTCCCACACGTATTCTCAAATGTTCGCAAAGGACTCGACAAACGTCCTCACATCTTATGTTGCCCTACTATCTTGAAATAGCATAGTATAATTGAGTTGGCTAGGCTAGTAAGTTGATTAAAAGTAGCGTAGTGTTTGCTAGCTCTCAAACGCGAATCTGCCATCACCAGTTTTCTTTTATTGAATAACACTGTTGCAAACTTGGCTAACGTTTTAGCTTGCCGCTTTGCTGGCTTGCTACCCAAGTTATAGCCTAACGATATTTCGAATCTATCATGTTATATTGTGGTTCAAAGGCAATCTCACTTACTGTACTTACGATTCCAAGTGATTATCGGACCTAGCCACTAACACACTCAGCTAGCGTTTTCATAAGTGAGTTGAGCAGAGGCACAATACTTCTACTGCTGCGCCGCTGTGTTGTTGCGTAATTGGATTTAACACGACTCGTTTGCTTAATGTTTCTGTTGAGCATGTGAAGTTGAAATCATTAAGTTATTGAGCCTCAATGCTCGAGACAACGATCACAACTCACGTGTAGTCCATAATATACTCCCTGTTGGGTTCAAATCAGATGATGCCAATTCAGTCGGAATAAAGGCTCTGAACATCGACCAGGTACCATAGTAAATGCAGGCATATGCTAGATTCTAATGAATTTAGTCATTGTGACACTCGGAAAGCTACTAGTACATACAAAGCCTTTACTTTTCACAAATGTGGGTGACAGACTGGACTCATCCTTTTGGGTACCATAAGTGAGAAGCCGATGTCAAGTCGTCATAGGTCCAGATAGTTTTTAGGAACTTTTGAAAAGTAACCTGGACACTGGCATCCTAAAGCAACTTAATAGACATGGTGTACAGAAATAGATTCTCTGATCTCAACACTTGGAAGACTTTAGTCTTTCAGTGTGAGAGAGTTGCAGTGTGAGATAGGCCGTCAGTGCATACGCATTTTAACAATTGGTTTTTAACACGATCATTTGGCGAGGGTTTCCTGAAGTCTAGCGTCTGACTAACCGACGTGACTCATTCGTTATTCGTGACTCATTTCATCGGGGTGGTTCTGCCACCCAGTGACAAACCTGTCCATATAAAGACATCCGTTCAAAAGGGTCCGTATTCTCAACTGTTGAACAGGACCCCTCTTCTGCTCATCGACGGAAGGCTCCGCCTCCTCCCCACTCCCCTTCTAACTGGAGCTCTCTTTCCCCGCAGTCCTCTCTTTCTCCCTCTCCCCTCCCACTTCTTTACACTCCTCCCTCCATCTCTGGGGGGAGGGGGGGGGGGGGACAGAGAGCCGTTGCCTCCGAGGCTGAACACAGGAGGTGTTGTGACTCCACCGTGCAGTTTTATTAACCGTTAAAACAGAAAGTTGTCGCCCTCAAGGGAGTTGGTGCGAACAGTTGTTCGGGGTATGTTCAAGAGGTGGAGGGGAATTAAGTGGTTTTGTGGATGCATGCATGTGCTCCAGGGAAGGTGTGAGAACTCGCCTGTTAACAGTGATGAGAAACGGCCGCGCCAAAGGGGAAGAACGGTTACACCGACGCGGTTATTTCACAGGTTAGAAATATGCTTTACGCGCAAAGAAATCTTTTCTTTTTTTCTCTCAATCCCAAACGTTACCCTGTTGTGTGTTGTCACAACATTTGAAATGAGGCGTATCAGCGTAGACCTACTCACAGAGGTTCTTGTAGCTAGATCCCCAGTGTAGCAGTCCTCTATCTATGCGCGTGTTACAGTCTGTGTTACAGTTACTGTTGCCTTTCAGGCTTTGGCCTCTCATCCAGCGCTGTTGCCATGGTAAGCAGGCGTACAGAGAGAGAGAGAGGGAGAGAGAGAGAGGCTAGCCTAATGAGAGAGGCCCCTTTAAAAGCACGGCTGGCTGCTTCACAGCTGCCAACGCGAGGCAACCTTGCCCCATCCGCGGCCGTATTATTTGAGTTTCTTCTTTCAATAGCGCGCACCAGAATACGGGGGACTTTTTAATTGGTAGGAAAAATTATTTTATTGAACTTTGAGGTCTGATAAGAACGTCCACACTTTTCTAGTGGGCTATGTCGCGACCACTCGGGCACTGAAGTAGGCTATAGTCTATGTTAATGTAGGATTAATGGTGACTGAGCGTCAGACGTGCAATATGAAAGTCAAGAGATTGCGGTATTTTTAGTCCTAAATTGAGTTTCAGCAACCAGCAGCAAATCTGGTTTCGGTCATAGAGGTTGCAGAATCACAAGTCAGGGAGAGCAGGCATGCTACAACGTGCACCACTCAGAGCAAACCTAACAGACAATGCAGGTCAGCAAACGTCCAGAGCTGCTGTTATGTAATCACTGGCGTCAGACTCCTCAGAGCAACTGGCCTCCACATAGATATCAAGCAACGCAGCATATCCCCCTTTTTTTTTTGAGTGGGGGAGTGGAACCCCGAGGGTGTCAGAAGAGCACGAAAGGTTGAAAGAAGGCTCAATGGGGGGGGGGAGGGTTTTGACATTCAAAACGTAGAGAGGATGAGGAGGGAGGGGGGGGGGGCTCTTAAGAGGGACGTCGTCATTCCTCTCCGCCAGGTACGCAGAGGAAGGGACCGCCTCCGCAGCGCAGAGAAGAGCAAGTCTGCACGCCGACCTGCGGAGGATGGCGGGTTGCCAATGCAGCCGCGCGTGACGAGCGAGCGGCGGACGCACACGCGCCTACGGCAGAGTGGGCACCGGGCTGCCGGTTTCCTGTCGACGCCCCCTCAGCCCTAATGCACTCTGATTGGACCGGGGAGGGAAGGGGAGGGCAGGAGGGGGAACGCTCGCATCAGACGATGGGATCCACCACAGTGTTCCTCGCGTTTCTTTTATCCGTGACAACTTAAGCGGAGAGAAATTCTCCTTCAGTCCACTCTCCAAACTGGAGGTGTAGCCTAGTTAGGGGGGAGGTGCCACAGTTGATAGATGTCACTGGTGGTGTTGGGGGAGCTTTTGGGCAGAGCAGTGTTCACTGGTTGGGCAAGAGGGGCCCGTGTTTGATAGAATCTACCTCAACTTGTTCCCTCACCCCACCCCTGCTCTTGTGTACAAGCAGAGGTGGCTCTGATAGGAACAAACAAGAGACAGCGATGCGGAACTGCACCCCTCAGCCGGGCCATCGCCTGGCCCCTCAGGGACCGGATCTCAAGCTGACACCCAAGGTAGATGGATGGGGATCGCCATGGCGACTAGCGTGGCTCTCCAACACTGCGCCTTGCCCCCCCCCCCCCCACCGTCCCCCAGAGAGGAACAGTCCATGTGACCCGTGAGTGCAGCGCTGCAGTTCTCTCGCTCAGTGTGGTTGGAAGCAGGACAGCCACAGAGCCACAACCTCTGATTCTAAAGGCCCCTGCAGCCAGGCTTAGACGCTTGTTTATGTCATTTCGAGGGCTTCTGCATTTGGTCAGTTATTTATTCATCCACCGACAAATTGTCGATTTCATAATGTTCCGCTCTATGCGTTGTTCCACAGAGCTACCGCAGTTTGCAGGAACGCACTCGCCTCTGAAGTCTGACAATAGGAAGGAGAGGCTAGAATTTACAGTAAAGAAACATCCCTCTGCAGCCCTTCTGCGGCAGTCCAGTCCATTGAGTTTCCAGCTCTTCAGAGAGGCCATGAGCCTGTTGACCTCCTGATGGCGTTCCGGTCTGAGAGCCGTTAGCACAGAAACTAATGGCACAAGTCACACCCACACACAAACATCCCAAGATGGAAAGGGAAGTTCTGATAGCTAAATACATCGTTTTAAAGTGACTTTGATCATCAATATTGATTATGTTCAAAATGGCCCGACATGATCCGATTGGCCCGCGGCCTAACGTCTTGCCTCCTGATGTCCCCCCCCCAGGTACATGGTGGGTCGGGGGGTTAAGCGTAAGCTGAGTGAGTGTGAGGACCCTGTCCCGGGGCTGCCCTACCCCCAGCAGAGGCAGCTGGTGCTGGACCTGTGTCTGGACAAGCTCCAGAGCTGCCAGCGGCGAGCCGAGCCCAGCCTGCACCGCTCGGTGCTGCTGGCCAACACGCTGCGTCACATCCAGCAGGAGATGAGGCAGGAGGGCCGGCCCCAACTCCCGGAGGCCCCTCCGGCTCCCTCGCTGCTCCACGCGGCCACCCCTCGGCACTCTGCAGAGCTGCCGGCCGTGCCCCCGGACAGCGCCCTCTCGGCGGCCCCCTCCTTTTCGCCTCCGAGCGCCGATAAAGAGGCCCAGGCGGCCGAGGCTGAAGGGAGGTCGTCCGACTCGCTGTTCGGCGCCTTCGAGATCACCAACTCCACCAGCTACCTGACGGACCTGGCGCCGGACGACATCTTCGACGACATCGACACGTCCATGTACGACTCGGCGGACTGCTCCGTCCTGGTGTGCCCCGCGTCCAGAGGGGGCGCCGAGGACAACCTCAAAGCGTTCTCCGGCTACACCACGTCGAGCACCCTGCAGCTCTGTCTCACGGACCTCAACGACCTCGACCACATCATGGAGATCCTGGTGAGCTCCTGACCGGCCGAACCTCCCCACTGGTCAACACTGCTGTCTGCCGTTTGCCCTGCAGCCGGCCGGGGATAACGACTATTTCATGTTTCCTTTTTTTACGGACATTTCTATTTTTTGATACAAAAACTCAATGTATTTATGTGAAAGACATGCCTGCCAGATACACTTCAGCCGTGTGATGAATGCACATTTTCGACGGCAAGCTTGTTCTGATCATTGTTCCTATAGGGAGAATATGCAGGGACTGAAGTATTACTATTGAGACTTATTTTTATTCGATGGAGAAGAATAGAACCTGTGAGAACAGGAGAAGAACCTGTGTGGAACAAGGATGTATTTATTGAGCACTACAACTATTAATCCCTATGAAAATGAATCGGGACGTGCATGTTCTCACTACCTCTTTAAAGCAAAGAGCGGTTTATATATATTTACACACAAAACAAAACAACAACAAATGCGGTGCATCACCAGTTTTACATTCTGACTAGTTTTTTTCCTCTACTTTTGAAAACGGGTGATTGTCAATATTGCTTATTGCACTGGAGAGAATTGCCTTCATTACAACCACAATCTCAAAGCATAGCTGATCATTCCACAAAACCTATCACTTATGCCTTGTCCGCTAGCATTCTAAACTGGTCGTGGACACCAATGTTCACGCTCCAAAGTACTTTTCAAGAGACACTGGCTTTCCTTTGTGTTCACGTAACGGCGGTTTTACGTAAGAATCTCAAGGAGACGCCGGGCATCGGAGGTCAAGAACGATCAGGATGTTTTGCAACTCTGACCAAGGATCTTTTGAAGCATTTAAGCAGTGGGTTTTTTTTGGGTCACTGTGCACAAATTGAATACAATGTATATTTTCCACGTGAGATTGTTCAAAAATGCAGAAAGCCTCCATGTAAGGGGGGAAACACAGTGCCTATAATGGAGAGAGAAGACTGGCAGAGGGTGAAACTACCCAGCACAAATGCTCAAGCCTTAGAGGGGGGGGGGCTGCAACCTGACGGCACTGTTTTTAACCATTTGTAAGGGATCCTCAGTCCTCTAGATAAGCCATGCGACCAGACGGGGTCTACCCCCGAACCCCCTCCAAAAAGCTGTCCTCGCCAAAGACTGGAACCCTGCGAGAACGCTGCGCTCTGCCACGGAGAACAATCGAGTGTCCGATTGGGATTTCAATACATGACACTTTGTATTCTCCTCATGGCCTTTTTCTTTATTTCCATCTCTGCATCCAATAACGCGTTTGGACTTTACTCCCTAGAAAATGCAAGTCATGGCTAGATAGCCAAGTTGCGTAAGCACAGTTGCTAGCCCGAGCCGCTCTGAAAAACAAGCTGTAACTAAACTCGAAAGAGAGGCACTGATTGGACTTCATCCCAAACTTGATTTTGGTCAAAGGGGTCAAATAGTCTGCATATGTGCTCCAAGGGACTGTCCGGCATGGCTTGCAAGCTGTCCCCTCCCCCTCCTCCCCGAGACTGCAGAGAGAGAGAGAGAGGGGGAGGGTACAGAAGAGTGAGAGCGAGAGATTAAGGGGGTGAGGGGCAGTGGCTCCAATCACGTGGAGGTCCTTGCTTGTGGAAAAGGCTACACTGAGAGTTTCACAACAGCTGGTATGTGTGTGCGTGTGTGTTGGTGTGTGTCTGTGCTCAGCTCCACCCTGAAAGGGGGCCCCCGTGTCTGCGTCCAATAGAAAGGCAGGAGGAGGAGCCAGAGCCGCCAGTCAACCAGTATGCAACTGAATAACAAACTGCAAGCAGCCTGACGCAGTTCCTTCCCTCTCTGTGGAATGTGCTCCTGTCTCTGGTGGTTTTCAGTTTGGGACAGAGGGCTTTGCACTGTGGTGCAAGTGTTGCGCTGTGTTTCCAAATGCACCGGTGTCCCAACTAGTTAAAAATATAAGGGAACAAATGTAAACGATGGGAACTGTAATTCACACTGCCTCTCATACTCCGCTCGTCAGCTCAGCTAACTGTGAGCTTACGCGGGATCTCCAGCAGTTCTCTGTTGTGAAGCTCTCAAAGTCTCACTGGATGCCACACAACAGACCCCCCCCTCTCTCTCTCTCTCTCTCTCTCTCTCTCTCTCTCTCGCTCTCTCGCTCTCTCGCTCTCTCGCTCTCTCGCTCTCTCGCTCTCTCTCTCTCCCCCTCTCTCCCCAACTCCCAGGCATGGCTGCCACACACAAGAACCCCACCCTCGTGATCGAAGGAGTCTCGCCCAAGCCAGCCAGTCTCCCACTGGAAGACATCAACCACAAACAATAAACCAAGGAGACTTGTTTATGACACCATCAGCATTCTTCTGTGGGTCCTTCCCTCCTCAAGACTGCTGCGCGCCGGCCTCAAAATGAGTTGTGAATTTCTCAAGCTTTGTAAGCTTTTTGTGTTTTTTTTTCTGTGTGTTGTAGGTATTTGTATTTATACAATTTTCCTGTGATATCGCTTTGTTTATTTGTACGACAAAATTCGAATAATATATTGCGTTTTATTTATGAGACGACAGTCTGTGGTCTCTGTAGCAGAGTTTGGCCCCTGTATTTTATATTCCCGTTTAATAGATGAGGTAAAAACAAAAGATGTCTGTAAATATTTGTTGTGAATCATGACGTTTTTAATTGTCCAGAGGTTTATTAATTGTACTGTTGGTGCACCCAGGCCTTCCACTTTGTCAGTAAGTTCTAAAGATGATTGCAATGGACCAGGCAGACTAACTGGCAGCTTTTCACCCGGTTATCAAACTGAACCAACTTGGCTGAGTTAACCAAAAGATTTGATCCATAATCACAGTCTATGTACTCGTTTGTCAGACCAGTCACAACTGTATCCATAACTCACCAGTGAAACACAGGGACATTAGAAAAACACTGGTTACTTCAGAAATGTTCTAGACCTTATTTTTGTCTGAACTGGCTTTTTGTCAACAATCGGTCTCATATAATGACTTGGTGAGAGGACATTATTTATTCATTTGAAAGACCTTGTCGTTTTATATTCATACTTGACTACTATGAATATCGACCACAGTATCTTCAAACAGGCAAATGCCTTGTTTACTCAAACTAGGCGATAACTTGATAATCGAGTCGACCTTCCACCTGCGTTTAGAGGTCCTGCTACCACTTCAAGTCCAGAACAAGAGAAGTAGAAAATACATGGGCGCATAAAGAATCCTTTTAGTCCCAAGTGCAATATGAACATTACTGTTGTTTGACTGTCTTGTAAAATGAGAGCGTATGTGTCAGTTCTACAACATGATTTTCAGAGGATATGATCTTGCTCTCTTAACCACACTGGTCTCATGCTAAGTTCACTTTCAGTATGGATATTTTTCTTGTCATCTGGTTTTGACCATTTAACACTCTGTGTGTTGTGTACATAACAAAGCAGGCTATTTTGAAATGTATATCCTATGCAATATTATTGTAGCTGGTCAGTTAAATCTGAAAATAAATATGGTATTTGTATTTACTTTGTCAAGCCTGCCGTAAATACTGCGAATAGAGTACTTTCTTAGTATAAGAGTACCATTAAAATGGAGGGGAGAAAAGGGACCTGATAAATATCCTTGTCTAACAAAAGAAACCCAGCCTGTTGGATATCAAGCATGGATCGCCCCCTGGTGGTGGACACCTGAAAGTGCTCATTTCATAACCTTGGAAGAGGTAAGTTCACTCGGGTTCCTCGGGCACTGGAGCTTCCTGCAATTTGACATGTGCAGAGTGCACTGATTTATCCCAAAGGATTTAAAACGTTAAAGTTAACTTGCCCCCTGCTTGAAATCTGTGTTAAAGTAACAGAATATTCCACTTAGTGCCAACATCCAGAAGCAGCATTTTTTTAATGATTAAACTGTGACCTGTAGGCTGCAATATTATGGTTCCCCTCAACATTTGAAGGCGGGCATTCTGAAATATGTAAGGGTGACAAGTACATAACGAGCTATGTGAAAACAATGACTTATTCATTTGGTACAGCTTTACAGGGGAGACCGCCTTCCAGCTTTGAACACAGGAGGCTGTGTGCTGAACCTGCACACATTTCCATGATGGCTCTGTCAAGCAGAGAGCTGAGGAATCCCTCGAAGCAAGAGCCCACCGCTGTCTGTTAACCCTTGTGTTATCTTCGGGTCATTCTGACCCATCAGTCATTGTGACCCACCGTCGTATTGCGACAGATTTACCGCATACAAAGACAAAGTGAAGCATTTTCTTTTAACCGTTGGGCTGTCTCAGACCCCCCACATTGCAAAGGTTAAAAGAAAATTATGTTAATTTGTTTTTGTATTGGGTAAAATTGGGTAAACACAACGATGGTTCGTTATGAACCTTTGGGTCATGTGACCCGAAGGCAGCACGAGGGTTAATTAAAAGAGAAATCCAGCATCTGGAAGCCTTCGTAGTCAAAGACTCCCTGTGTGAGCGTGTGTGCACACCCCGGAGTGCCAGTGAAAACGCTTCGCACAGGTCTGCTTTTGAAAGTGCTGTTTCAAAAGCAGATCTCTCTAAAAGTGTAACTGTGTGTGGGGGTGATGAGTAAGGCTTCAAGTTTAATCATACAATTGATGAAAAGTCCTTAAAAATATAGGCAGACATAATGCACAATCATGGCACTTTCAGTATTTCCTTATTAACGTTGTGTTAATGCGAAAGATTTTACTGTGACAACGGGCTGGAATGGAGCGCAGTCAAGTAACACTCAACTAGCCACACTCCTATTAGTGCGCACGGTAGAATCAGGTGAGGGCGGTCGCCAGTTACGATGGAGAACTGGTATCCACGGATTCTCCATCTCTTTCCTGCCGATCTCTGTAACACTCATTCCATTAATTGAGAAGGCTAGCGTTTGAAATGTCTGTTTTCCGTGTTCGAGCAGTGCAGCATCTTGAGCCCCACCCTGGGTTCAACGAGTTGAGGGGGAGGGGGGGTGCCCCCTGCTGCTCTCATCAGGGGTGGACTCTGTGGGAAGCCCCTGTGACTGAGGGGGAGGACAGGAAGCACGAGGCTGGTTTGGTGGAGGCACACATCAGACAGACAAAAGACACCCACGTTACTTCAGCCCTGCATTTCGAAATGGAAGGAGGTGTTCTGTCTTTCCTCTGCATTTTGTTTAAAAACGTAATGGAAAAAGGTTCATATTAATATACATGTCGCTTTATGTAAAAAAAAATCAAAAAGGTGTTGTGATGGAACACTTGTGATCCCATCAAATGTTTGCGTGAGAATCGTTTTTGTAGAATTAATTTTTATTAATTGATCCACCTAAACTTAACACAAATTCACATTTTCCCTCTATCGCTCTATATATAACACACAAATACACAACACATGTTTTAATAAAACAAACATAAAACATCACAGTACAGCATATGTGCAGTTCAACTAGGAATGGCCGCTCACCTCTGGTCTGTACGTTTCAGAGCTGAGTGAGGAGGACTAGCTTGTAGACACTAGACAACATTCGAGAGCCTCTGCTCTGGCCTTCAAGCTGCAGGAGAGAACTCAGCAGCATGATTGGAGTTGATTACGATGCACTCCTGCGTGCCTTAGGTAGATTTTTGCAGGCAGCGTTCCACTCACTGAATTGGCAGTTCATGGGTTTACACTCGGACTCCTGGGTAGTGTAGTCTAATGTAGAATGACCCAGTATCCACCAAGCAGGGAAATGTTTTATTTTAAAGGTATTATCTTGTTGGTATTAGAAGTCTTGAACTAATAAGTCCATCTACATAGACATTTGCTACCTTGGATTGAAGGTCGGCACAACCAAGAGACACATCAAACGAAAATGTTAGTTTTCTTCAAAATAATGCATCTTTACTCCACAAGTCATGGTAGGCATCGTATCGGGGCCTTATTAGCTCACTGGTTAAGCGTGTTTCACCATGCAAGATGAGGCCTGAAAACAGGGCCTTGGGTAGTGCAAGTACACCCCATGAAAACTGCTGTCTTTCTGAAAATATTTGAACATGATGGACATTTGCTATGAAATGTTTGAAAGTGATGTAGTTAAACTGCCCCAGCTGTGGCAGCCGCAAGCACACTCACAATTTCCCCCCAAATTGTAGCCTCTAGTTGTACTATACTTTACTTTAGCTGTATGTGGCACATTAAACAGTAAATTGAATGTTTATCATCGTGATGGGCTTTGACCTCCAATATCGTTTTCCATCCATATCATGGATGCATTTACCTCCTAAAGTCAAGAGTTGGTAGTTGATTTTCAAACACACGCAGAAATGTCTAAAACATGTTCAATATAAGGCATTGTGTACAGACGTAGGTTTATAAAAAGTTATTATTTAAGAGTGCACCAACCTTTACTCACAAATTTCTCAAAGTCATGGCAACAAGGGTACCAACATTTTCCCAGCACACACACAAATACACACCAGAAGCACAACAGATACTCTTTTATTGTCTGTTCAAATTTTTGTTGCTAACAATTCAATAATTACAAAGATTTCAACTGGTGATTTTTTTTTTTTTTAAGAGAAAAAAAGCAGTAGTGTTTTTGAGGATAAAGTCTCTTCTTCAGAGAGCAGGGCTTGAAAACAAAAGTCCTGGGAGGCCGGGAGGGGAAGTAGAGCATTGGGAGTCGGAGGTGGGGACTCATACGAAATCAAATAAAAAGGGAACAAGAAATATCACTGACACAAAAATCATGAGGATTTCCTTGGACTAAAACAATGTGCAAGTTGAATACAGTGTTTCTGAAAGAAAAGAAAAACCATGTCTCTGTGAGCCCCTCAGCCTGCAGAGTAAACAAAAACAAGTCGCTTCAGTATGTAAGTGGATTCTGTAAAACCAAAAAAACAAATCCAAAAATGAACAAAAGGGCACTGAAGGCACACTCGAGAGATAAGCGGATATGATGTCACACATGCCTGTATGTCACACATGCCTGTATGTCACACTTCTGTACAGTGACACGTCCCACACTCCAGAGGGAGGAAAAAACACCTATTCACACACTCCCTCTTGAGGCGATACAGCTCTACAACAGGACGCATGTGAAATGCCTCGCACTCATGATTGAACAGTTAAACATACAGGGGAGGGGGGCAGCCTAGTTCCAGAGGGTTCTCTCTATAGTAAGCGGGTCGTCACGCATACCTAGCTTTTTTGTCTTCTTTAAACATAGCACACAAAAGCAGCAGCTTGTGGAGGACTCTTATTTAAAATCCTATGAGTAACGTAGTCCTTGTTTTGTTTTTTTTCTTCTTTTTTTCTTTTTCTTAAACAGCCGTTCTTAGATTCTCTCCATTTTTTCTTCTGAGTTAAAACGCACAATCGAGATATTAATACATTGCAGTCTCTTGATTTTTGTAATTTTTTTTCTTTTTTTTTTCTCAGTTTCTCAGTGATGGTGAATTGTCTCACCGACTATACATAATTTTCTGGCAAATATCTAAGTTAAAAGCATGAATGAATGAATTAATATTACAAAGGCTGGTGGAGGAAGTGTATAATAGCAGTAAAATAAGCTCACTGGTTTGGCTTTAAACCCCTACAGTCTTTTAGGTGGCAACTCCAGGGTACTGGTCTGATAATGTGGTCCAAGAACAGCTGACAGGGTTACAACCCTCAAACAGCAGGGGCAGGGGGTAGTGAGGAAGTAGGGATTTGTAGTCCTTGAAGTGGGTCCATCTTTTTTTTGTACAGTTCTGTTTGTGTCCCTCTAATAGAGTTGAACATCTCCATCAAAATACTATACGCATTAAAAACAAAACAAGTTATTATTCCCTCGGATTTCTCCTTAATTATTTATAGAAATACAAACTTAAACCTATGATCAAGATCATTCATAATGATTTTTTTTCTTTCTGTGAGTGTCCCATAGTCAGTGATCCATGAATAACCTCAGCTTATCACAGCTCTGTATTAACTTAAACTAAGCAAGGAACCTTAAAAACTTGAGGGAAAACAAATGAATGGCCTGAAGTGAAAACAAACCAAAAAAAACTACTGCGTTTCAACACAAGGGCTGTTTTTTTTTACCCTGTTAGCTAAGAAATATTCCTCGCCCACAGAAGGAGGCCGTCATTCCTCATTTGCCAAAGCTGCTGCTCGTCACACAAGGAAGCTTCCCCATTGGCTGCTCAGAGAGTAGTCCCCACCCAGGCCTCTGGACACCCCCAGTCATATACCTCCAGGATCCCATGTCATTGTTCTCACACCAGAAGCCCAAGCACACAGGTACAACAACAGCTGGGGGGGGGAGGAGGATGGAAAGTGAAATCGTGGGTCCGGCGACGACACACTGAAACCCATCATGAAATTAGGAGGTGGAGAAAGGAGTTCTGGGTCAGTCGCAAGAGGTGTTGGTCCTCCATCATTAGGCCTGGAGATGTGTGTGTGTGTGTATGAATTAGTGGGTTGTTTGGGCAGGCAGTTGGCTGAAGACAGGGGAGGGGGAGGGGGGGTAATGTCATGAATGCTCATAGTGCCATATATTAATAACACACTCCCCCTGCATAGGAAGGAAGCAGGTGAACACGGAAAGAGGGGGTACAACCCTAAAATCATCCAATCGAGTCAAAAAGGGAGGACGAGGGGGGTGCATGGGGAGGTTCTCAAAGTCTTGATCTTGGCACTTTTAAACAAATCATTTCTAGTCAAGTGGAGGTGCATGTGGTTAAATATGCGTATGCATCTTCTGTTAGTGTGTGTGTGTGTGAGGTTGGCGTGGGGACTTCTCTGGGTGTTAAGAGGAGGAAGGGCAGGAGGAGGTGGTGGAGGAGGGGGAGGGAGGGGGGGGCAGCGGAGGTCTCAGCCGTCCAGCGTGTGCTCCAGGCCGTCCAGGGTCAGCCGGCTGCGGTGGGGGGAGTTGGGGCTGGGGGGGCTGCTGGGGTTGGAGCTGTTGGAGGGGGTGGAGTGCTTTGTGGAGTCCGAGTCAGGCTGGGGACGAGAGAGAGAGAGAGAGTAGAGAGAGAAGCAGGTGAATCCCATCATTATGGCAAAGGATGCCAGTCATTCTCCATGTTTAGGAGATGATGAAGCAGTCGTTTGGGATGGTATCGGAGGTGTGTGTGTGTGTGTGTAGGTGTGTGTGTGTCTTTACCTCTCTCTCATAGTCCTGGTCGGGGTCGGAGATGTTCCGAGACGACCCGGCGCCTCCAAAGTCTGAAACACACGCAGGCAGGTGCTCAGCATTCACTAGGAGGTCATCTGGACAGGGATTTTAGTCCAGTGTAACGTGTATGTACGCTAACATGTCTGGCAACGACTTCAATGAAGTATGTTAACTATGCAGGAGTGTGTGTGTGTGCGCCGGTGCCCTCTCACCGGAGGCTGTGCGGGTGATGTGGGTCTTGCTCCTCTGTTGCCGGGAGATACTGGAGAGCGGGCGGGGCTTGTCTTTGGCCGCGTCGTCCTGGGAATGCAGCACGCTCTGTGTTCACGGAGGGACGGACACACAGACAGAGACAGGCCAGTCAGACCCAGCCGTGTGTCCAGACACACGCTGTCGTATGAGCGGGACAAGTGAGACATGGGTTAAGACGTTCATATCAACAAGCACCCCCACGGTCGTTACGCCAGGACACACACACGCGCGCGCACACACTCGCACGGCAAGGACACACTTTGGGGAAACGTTGCACACGTACGCGGGACATTTTGACAAAATTCAATGGGGGGAAAACATCTGGCGACCGCCGTGAGCCTTTCAGTGGCGGTCTGGTCTGCTCAGGTGAGCCAGCCGAGGAGGCCATTCCCTGTCCTGTGTTTGAAAGGTTTCTCTCCATTGAACCCTGAGATTAGCCCGGGGGGAAAGGCGGCACTTTGCTGGGGCGACACACTGCACAACCACACAGCAGCCAGTATGCGAAACAGTGAACTGAGTGAAAGGATAAATAAAATAAACTAATAGTAAAATAATTATTCGAAATACATTTGAAAAATTATAATAAACGACACTCAAGATGCACTCAAGCCACTTCAAACCAATAAAACGTGAAACCAGAAAAGAAAATAAGAAAGGAAGGGTAGGGGGAAAAGAACTGTAAGGAAAAAGGGCGGGAAGGTGCAAAATGGCGTCGAGGCTGGGATGGGATGCCAAGTGAGAAACGAGAGAGTGAAGGAGGAAAAAAAGGAAAGACTGGAAAGAGAGCGTTAACGACAGAGAGAGAGAGAGAGAGAGAGAGAGAGAGAGAGACAGAACGGTGAGGCCTGGCCTACCCTTCCCAGGGAGGAGGTGGAGGGAGAGGAGGAGGAGGAGGAGAGCTGAGGCAGGCTCTGCTGCGAGGCGGAGATGGAGGTGGGCTCTTTCTGCAGGTAGAGGCCCGCCGACACGGGGCTCATGTGATAGACGTGCTCGAAGTTGATTGGCGGGGAGATCAGGGCGTGGTGGCGGGAGGAGGAAGGGGAGGGGGTGGTGGCGGCCTCGCTCGCCTGCCCCGGCCCCGGCAGGAGACGGGAGAGGAGGGAGGAAAGAGAGACGAAACAAAGGACACAGGAGACAGGACACAGAGGAGGAGGAGGGGAGGAGGGAGGGGTGAGGAGAGTGAGAGAGGGGGTGAGGGAGAGGGTAAAAGGGTCATTCTCGAAAAAAAGGGGAGGAGGGAAAGGAAGGTAAGGTGGAGGAGGAAAAAGGCATAGGGGATGACATCACGAAAGTAGGATAAGGCAAGTGTTCAGTGGAATGGCGTTTCCCTCGGGGGTTAGGATGCCGATGGGAACCGTTCGAGTTAGAGAGGAAGAGGTGCCACCGTGTTCGGCTCTGGCGGTGGCTTGTGATTGTAATGGTGGTTTTATGGCATGCCCCCGGGTAATTGGCCATTATGGCCATCACACACTGTCAGTTAGTTTGTCATTATCAGGCTTTTACGTTCCTGCAAATGTCAATTTGGCATAAGCAGCCATTTATAATTAAATCTAACTGTAATGTACAAGCACACTTGAGCGAGCTCGTTTGGAAACACAGCACTGGTCCACCAACTCCGGATTACGGCCTTAAGCCACGAGCGCTACATTGACTTCAACTCAATCATTACGGACCACCGTTTTGGCTACGGCAAGGTCAGTTTCGGTTATTTGGTGGCAGCCATTTTGGCTCTGGCTGCGTGGTGTGTTGTGGGCGGTGGGAGGGAGCCATTACCAGAGGCAGATCCATGAGAACCTGCATGCCGTCGCCAGGGCCCATGTGCGCTACGTGGTTGAAGTTGATCGGGTTGGAGATCATCTTGGACCTCAGCTCAGGGTCCCTCAGCATCTCCCTGTGGAAACAACACGTCTGGTTAGCAGCATCTCCCTGTGGAAACAACACGTCTGGTTAGCGCACCGATATCAACCGCCGCTGTGCCTGTTGGTGGCTCACTGAGATCCACGACGACCAAACCCGTTTCAATATTTGCATTCGATTTCCCCCGCAAACTACTCATCCGAACGACTTCACTCAGCGACACTGCGCATCCTCTGGTCCTGAGGGATTCACCGGACCCATTTTCAACCTCGTACTGGGCCCGGTTCTCGAGATCATCGAGCCGCAGACACACGCACAGACAAGAGATTCCTGCCTTGCTTAGAGAACTGTGGGTTACCTCCTCTGCTGCAGCCTCTCCTCCTCGGGCACTTTGAAGAGGAACTTCCTCTTGCTGCGCGTGCGGACCATCAGCTTCTTACTGTTCTCCGACGTCTCAGGGATGGCCAGGTCTCCTTCTACTCCAACAGAGATGGAGAAAGAGAGAGGGGGAAAGAGAGAGAGGGCGAAATAGGAGAGACATGGAGGGAGATAATTAGGCCATCAGTAATTGACCATTTTTGTGGTAAATAATAAAGTAAATGGGAAGGGTTTATGACTAGCCTGAACTTTTTTAGCACCTCTACTTGGAGGTGTGGCTTCGTGTAGCGTAGATGTGAGAGGATTAACTCTTGGCCAATGAGTGAGTACGGGGGGGGGGGATTCGTACCTGATAAGTCGTTACTGAAGTAGATGAGGCGAGGTTGCTCACAGCCCAGCAGGTTTAAAGTGCCCTCCATATTCAAAGGCCTTATCTGTGGAGACGAGAGACGCAGATAAGGAGAGGTACACGCGTACACACACGCTCGGCGTCCGAGGGGGCCGGACGTAACGAAAGCGCAGGCACGTTCTGTGGACGGCTCTCTCACCCTTCTCAGTGAGATGGTCTGGACCCACTCGGTGGTGTGGATATCGAACACGTCCACTCCGTACTCACTGTACACCGTGAGGTAGGAGGAGTTGGAACCTGAGGGGACGCAAACAGGACGAGGTGAGTCGGGACATCTGAGGACAGCCGAAACCATCTACATACTGTCAGTATAGTCTTATGGAGTCTTATCTTACTGTCACAGTATTGTCTTACTGTTTTATAGCGTTTTCTCATAGCCTTATGGAGTCTCGCGAGGAGTTGTCAGCGTAAACAAGTGCCGAGTGTCACATGACAGACTTTCATTGGCACACACAGCTAGGAAGTAGGAAGTACTAGGATTCTTTTGTTGGCGTACTTCCTATCTGCCATAGGGGTCAACCCTCTAACCATCTCGGCCGAAAGCATTTCCAACTCAACGCTACATCGAAACGTTATTAGGGGGTCCCCCCCCCCCCACGTACTGCAGGCGAGCGGCGTGGCGGGCCACATGAGCTCCTGGGCCCGGGAGCGCCGGCCCTGCGGGTCCACGTAGATCCCCAGCTGGCTGAAGCAGAGCAGCAGCTCGGCCGAGCCCACCTCCAGGGCGTGCAGCGCGTCCAGGGGCTGCTGGGCCAGGAAGGCCAGCGACGGGTCGCCGGGGCTCACCAGGCTGACGGGGGACGACTCCCCCTGCAGCGCCAGCAGGGCGAAGCCGGACGGGTAGCCCACGCACAGGCGCTCGCGCACCATGCCCAGCCACTGGGCCACGCCGGGGGCCTGCACCTCCCACAGCTTGCGGTGGTGCGGCTTGGCGCGCGTGATCTCGTAGCACAGCACCTGGGGAGGGGAGGGGAGATTATTGCACAACTGTTGTCAAACAGCTGATTCTCGACAGTAAAATACATATTCAATTCAAGTATAGCACTGTGCAAAAGTCTCAGGCACCCAAGATGTTCTTTTTCTTCCACGTTGAGAAACGTTTTTGTTTAATCTCGACTTCATTATTCCTCAAAGCATTTTTTGGTCAAATGTTTACAGTTTTTAAATGAGTCGCAGCCTTTTTCCACAGTACTGTACATGTGACGCTCATGTGCCTGCATCCACTTAAAGCAGACAGCCTATGAAACCCCCCCCCCCCCCAGCGACCACGCCCAGCGGCCACGCCCAGCGGCCACGCCCGGCTCACCCTCACCTGGCGTTTGACGGCGGCCAGCATGCAGGCGGGGCCCCCGGGGCGCAGGGTCCCCGTGATGAGGGCCTGGCAGCCCTTGGTCTCCGTCAGCTTGATGTCGAAGGCCCCCTCTGCGCCCTCCAGCACGCCCCAGGGGTGCAGGTGGACGTGGCGGTTGCGGCCGCAGAGCAGGGCCACCATCTTCTCTTTGGGGATGAGCTCGATCTGGTGCACCTTCTTGCTGTCCCCCGCCCGTACGATCACTGGGGTTCAGGAGGGGTCAGTTAGAGGGGTGGACGGTGGGGGGAGTCCACGGAGGTGGAGTTTGAGCTCAGCGGTGTGTGGATTGGGTGAGTCGATAAGGGAGTTGACGGTGAGTGATTCGCTGCGATTGCGGTGATTCGATTAGTGAGACGATAGTCTTTCAGAGGTTTCAGTGAGTGGTTGGACAGAACAACATTGGTCATTCATAGCACATCAGCATTTAACTTCTCTGACATTTCTAGATGGCAGTTTCAATAAATAATTCTCAGTCCCTTGTGATACCTACAACTAGGAACTCTAAAAGCACCAGACTGCAACTAAATAAAACAGAAATACATGAAGTCCTAAAGGTTGAATTTGCACTATGAGGATAGCGTGCGTAAACGCTAGTGACGGGTGTGTAAATGTGTGGCCGGGTGTGTTCTCCTACCATCTCTGGTGACCTCCACTACAAACAGGCCCTCCTCTGTGCCTAGGGCGATGCGCTCCCGATCTACACAGGACGACAGAGCGGTCAGAACGCATTAGGACAACACCCATGCGCGCACACACACAGACATACACACAGACATACACACAGACATACACACAGACATACACAAAGACACATATACACACAGACACATATACACACACAGGAATAAACAAGGGTCTAATCTATCTTGGCCTCTATACCGCACACACACACACACATCTCCCAGACACACACACACGCGTCCTCCCGAACCACCACCCCCCCCCCCCCCCCGACTCACCCACGACGGCGGCCGACAGCGTGGTCTTGATGGCGGGCAGCGAGGAGTCGTAGGCCTCGTGCAGGGCGTGCACCACGCGGTTCTTCAGCCGGTTCTTGGCCAGGATGTTCTGCAGGCCCTCCAGGATGCCCACCCACTTCCTCTTCTCCGCCTCGCTCTCCGCCAGCACCAGCAGCGACACGGCCCGCGCCGGCGAGCTCAGCAGGGACGACGTCACCTGGAGGGGAGGGGCCCGGTTAAGGTCGGCTCCGCTGGGCTGAGGCCATCGCGCTTGGCGGTCATGCTCAATTGGGGACAACCGTGCCACCAAGACTTCATGTGTGAGATGACACTTCCCATTTTGAGGGGAACGATACACATACACACACATACACTTCTACATGCACACAAGGTCAATAGCTAAGGAGGGTGTTGTAGTTTGTACGGTATATAGCGCCTCCCGAAGGGGCTCATTGATGACTGGGAGAACGTACCCTAAAAATGCAGGGGACGTCTTTGCGGGTGGCGTGGATGACGTCGGAGGCCAGGACAGAGTTGACAGAAAACTCCTCATCTCTACAAACACACACACAACGCACATCGTTTATGCCTTTAGATACTCATACTCTCGTCTAGGAAGGAAACTAACAGCCGTCAAAATCACCGTTTGAACCTCTGTCTGACAGGGTGTACACGACCTGGCCGGATGCTCAGACCCGCGCGGAATCCCATAGACACTCACATGCGCACGGAGATACACAGACCCACACCCACAGACCCACACAGTCATCCCCAGAGGGCTGCAGCAGTTCTGGTGTTACCTGAGGTCCAGGACCTGACTGGCCACCACGCCCGGCTGGGTGGACTTGCCCTCGGGCACCTCATACAGGAAGAGCTTACAGTCGCACACCACGGCGTACGCTCGCTGCCAGCCCTTCTTCACCCCGGTGGGCTTGGGGATCTGAGGAGGCAGGGCCACAGGAAACATGTAAATAGCGATCCTTCGACCGGTTGAGTGGCTGCGTATGTCGGCCGGAGAGAAGTGTAACGGATATTCCCGGTGGGGGGGGGAAGCTGTGGTCCGTGCGTCGCCTCAAGTCTACCCACCCTGACGAACCCCTTGTAGGCGGTGCCGATGCCCCTCTGCACGTCGATGCCCAGGGGCCTCTTGGCCTGCTCGGGGGGGATGGGACACACCAGGGGGGCGTTGTCCTTGCAGGAGACGTGGCAGATGAAGGAGCACACTGGGAGGGGGGGAGGGGGGAGAGGGAGGGAAGGGAGAGGGTGTTTAGATCAACACAGTCCAATGTGTGACACGCATCTTTTCTCTTTTTTTTTTTACGGCTTTTAATTTATCGAGACGGTTACAGAGAGAGACAGGAAAGTAGGGGGGGATGGAGAGAGAGAGGGGGAAAGAGAGAAGAAGAAGGAAGAAATGCAGGAAACGGCCTGTGCCAGAATCAAACCCACGTTCTTGACGCTCATTTTTCAAAGTTGGATGAGGCCCAGAGAAAGGGAGTGTGCGTGTGAGTGTTAGCATGCGAGCGTGGGGGGAGGGGAGGGGGGGGTCAGTGGTCCGGTACTGACCTTCGCAGGCGTAGCCCTGGCGGATGAGACCCACCATCAGGGAGGTGCAGTGAGTGCACTGGGTGGGGCTGGAGAAGGTCTTGATGCTCAGCTGGTGAGCTTTGGGCTGGAGAGACACAGGGAAGACGTGAGCCCCGTGACATGGTGTCCACACAGGCAAACAAGGCTCTCGAAAAACCCGAGAGGGAACGCTCATCAAAAGGCTATGTGGTTATAGTATTAACATGAGCGTACCGTGTGAATGCAAAGTCAGGGACTGTGTGTGTGTGTATGTGTGAGGAGGTACCTTTGGTGTGGTCAGCAGCGATGTCGGGTACACTGGAGAGGGGGTGGTTGGGGTAGCAGCAGGGGTTTTGACTGGCTCCTGTGGGGAAGGGGAGGGCGTGTGAGTTCAGAGAACATTCTTCCGACCACCAGAGGGCAGCGACGTGCCCTGACCACTATTCAGGTTCAGAAACACAACTGTATATTTCCCCTGTGCTTGCTTTGTCTGAATTTGCCCTTTTTAGGGACTTTCTTTTGTTTTTCTGTGTCCAAACTTGTGACTGGTACTGTAGGTATGAGAAGTTACAGTTTTAGAGCTACTGGGCAGATATGCCAGGAGTAGTGTGACAGGAAGTCAGGGTCGGGGAAATATAATGTCGAGCGAGAAGGAAGTGTGTGTGTGTGTGACGGGGCGGCGTGAGACGGCCACTCACATCCTGCTCGGAGGCCACGGAGGGTGACGAGGACGGCGCGTCTGACTTGTGGGGCGTGGCGTCCACCTCGCTGATCGAGCTGGTCTGGAAGAGGGAACGGACGGAGGAGGGAAGTGAGTCAGTCAGTGTGGGCGTGTGTGTATTTATGAGTGTGTGGGTGTCTGTGTGTGTGTGTTTATGAGTGTGTGTGTGTTTAAGAGTGTGTGTGTGTGTGTTTATGAGTGTGTGTGTGTGTGTGTGTGTTTGTGTGTGGTGGGTGTGAAACTAGGTTGACAAACACACACACACACACACACGCACATTAGGGTTCACCAGCACTGACAAAGCTAGAGCACTAGGTGGCACACATGACTGCTGGATTCGGCTCGCGTCGCCAGCAGGGGGAGCCAAGTGCTCGACCGACACACACAGAGGGACCGTGGACATTTACATTTACATTTAGTCATTTAGCAGACGCTCTTATCCAGAGCGACTTACAGTAAGTACAGGGACATTCCCCCGAGGCAAGTAGGGTGAAGTGCCTTGCCCAAGGACACAACGTCAGTTGGCATGACCGGGAATCGAACTGGCAACCTTCGGATTACTAGCCCGATTACTAGCCCGATTCCCTCACCGCTCAGCCACCTGACTCCTTATACATTTGACAGCGAGGCCGTTCGATGTTGGGCTTGGAGTGTGCTACGGTGATTTTCACTGATTGGTCTCAAAACCCATGAGCCTGTCTCCTCAGATCTGTTTGGGAATTGCAACACCACCTTGTGACGCTTCCAAGCCCAGCATCGAGTGTCCGTGTACTGTTGTAAAAGTGCTTTATCATCTTACTAGGTGCAATGAAGGTGCATTTTTAGGACTATGTCTAGTGATAACATTGTTATCACTCCTTCTCGATATCTAAGAGATTCTAAATGAGAGTGAAAAGCACACGACTGCCACCGTCATGGTCTTTAATCAAAAAATACAAGATTGGGTTGAATGATGGAGATCATTTGGCATGCTATTCTAATCAGTTTTTAATTAAAGACAAATTCGAAGGGAAATCTGCCCTCTCCACCAGCTAACTGGCTTTGCACACACACATACAGACAAGGCCTGTCATTTACTATTCTGTTTGGTTCCACAGGGTTAATAAGCTCCAACTCCGCCTGTTAATTTCTCATTAGCTGTCGCGACGGCAAACAATTATGCTAATGAGTAATGGGTTTTTGTGAGGTCACAGGCTACGCTATTGAGGAGTTATACAACTCACGCTAGCTTTTTTTTTTTGCCGTTAGAGGCTTGGTTAATGCTAACGTTGCAGATTGCGATGCAGAAGCATGTTCTAGTGAGGCCGTTTGGTTAATTCCTAGAGCTCCTACATAAGCAGTGCAGGGTTTAAAGAAGGTGAACTATGGGAGGAAAGTGCAGCCAGCTATGAAAAGGTTCATTTTATGATCAGAAATGCAAACATGGTGCTATCACTTCATTGCTCGATTCTGCCCGGAAAATGTTAGCTTAAACGTCAAGCTAATGCTAACTGGTAATGGTGAACTGCTACTTGCTAAACATCTCGAGGGAAACGGTTTTGTTTCAAAGTACCCTTTCCCTCTTTTAACCTTTTGGTATGCTGGCAGCACAGCTCTCCAGGGTTAGGGGTAGAATAAGACATTAGGGGGGGGGGGCACTGGAGGGTGGACAACTGAGCAGCCAAACTTACTTCATCCCAAAACGCTAGCAGAGACGAGGCGGATGAGGACGAGACCGAGTCCTTTGTTTTGTTTTTGTTTATTAAATGGGAAATGGGATGGGTGAAACACAGGGAAGAGGGGGGACAGAAAAAATAAAAAGCACACGACATCTTCAGGTTTTCGGGAGTTTTTTTATGGAGGGGGGAAGGGGGAGTGGGGTGGGTTATCTTGCAGATGAAGAACACATGAGATGCCATAAGCTGACAAGGTCGTTTTGTGGTTAACTGCGGGGTCAGGTTTAAGAACACCGCTTCCGGCAGGCCATCCCTGGGTTCGTTTATTTCGGAGGAGACTCTACATTCCGGAGCCAAAATGGCCCCTCAACTGCAATCAGTTTCCTCTGAAACTGGCACGGAATAAGCCAACCTGATGCGACTTCCATGCTAAATAACCCCCTTTTTCACTGCTATAACAGCACGGGGGGGGTTCCGTTATTTGACCTTTGCGTTCAGCAGCAAATTCTTTCTGACCGTAATGCAGTGCACATGGAGTGATGACAGTGAGAGGAAGCGTTTAGGAGGCGATGAGACCCAACCCGGGCTCTCTCGTTTAAGCTCAGGTCGCGATCAGCTCTCGGTGGCTCTTCCCTCGAAACGCCACTTCCTGCCTTTTTGCGGCCTTGAAGCCCCTCCTCAGAACCTGGGCCCATTAGCAGCGGATCCTGTCCAAGCTGTGGCCTGTTGCATCGGATTACCGTGCGATGATAGGTAACATAACCCCGATGTATTCCATGGGGGGGGGGGGGGGGAGGCAGGAAGCACCGTCCTCCCCATACACCCTCTGTTGCCTTTGATGTTTTTCAGGTGATGAGGTGATTGAGTACATCAGAGGCCCGGCCAATAAGGGCTCTGGAGCTTTGAGCTGGCTGCGGATGTCTGTGTGTGTGTGTGTGTACAAGTCTGTCAGGAGTGTGGGAAAGAGAGTGTGCACTGTGCTTGTTTAAATGTGTGTGTGTGTGATGTAAAAGCACGAGCGCCATCCAGAGAGACACACACATCATTATATCCGTCCTAACCTCCCAACGCCCTCTCACCCCGAGCACAACAACATTAAGACTGGTGTTTCTACGGGTCGAGGGGTGGAAAGTGACACTCACTCTGAACGTCAGGTCGTGGGCGAGTGGAGAGGTGTTGAAGTACTCGAAAATTGAGTCCTGGAAATCGGGCAGTTTGAGACCTGAAAGCGAGAGAGAGAGGGAGAGAGAGAGAGAAAGGGAGAGAGAGTGAGACAGGGACAGTAATGGCTGTCAGCTCTGACTGAAATATGCACTGAATCTTTGTATTTGTATCATGACAGTACTGGACAAAAGGAGCTACTATTTTAAACTGCTAAAGGGTGTGTATACAGGTAAAAAAAAAAAAAAATCCCATGCACTGAGAAACAGCATGTGGTCAGTGTGAGTGCAGTGTCCAGTGGAGTGCCAAACCCAGGGTTAGGGTTCTGGTTGGCCAACCTTTGTCTGAGCGTGTGCGGCTTTCCTCCAACTCCTTCTTCATGCTCTCCATCTTCTCGGCCATATCCCTGCTCCTGGCCTCCGAGTCCTTCAGTTTGCTGTAGACACGAGAGAGAGACATAGAGAAAGAGAGAGAGAGAGAACGAGAGAGAGAGGGGGGGGGGGGGGGGACAAAAGGCAGAGTGAGAGGAGACAAGACAGATGAAGTCACATTTGCGGCCATGCCCCGTCTACATTGTCACTGGATGTCAGTCTTATTTAACCCTCACTCCGCCCCCTCCAACCCTAACAGTCTCAGGTTTCCCTTGAAAGCGGAGGGGTCCGGGGTTGATAAAGGGGGAGGGGTCCGGGGTTGATAAAGGGGGAGGGGTCCAGGGTTGATAAAGGGGGAGGGGTCCGGGGTTGATAAAGGGGGAGGGGTCCAGGGTTGATAAAGGGGGAGGGGTCCGGGGTTGATAAAGGGGGAGGGGTCCGGGGTTGATAAAGGGGGAGGGGTCCAGGGTTGATAAAGGGGGAGGGGTCCGGGGTTGATAAAGGGGGAGGGGTCCGGGGTTGATAAAGGGGGAAGGCTTGGGGACTGACCTCTCGAAGGAGATGTTGGCCGCCTTGACCTTGCGCAGCTCCTCCTGCACCAGCTGCTTGGCCCGGATCTCTGCGTCCAGGGCGGACTGCAGCTCCAAGCGAGCCGACATGTCCAGCTTCTGGCTGCGGCGGACCTTCCACAGCGGGTCCTGGGAGGAGGGGACGACAAGCAACAAACGTCAGACTGAATTCAGCAGGTCTGAACCCATCTGGCCGCCTCAGTCTGAAACCACATGGCAATTGTCTTCAGTGATTAGATGCGATTCGTGTGCAACTTTCTGACGGGCAACAATAACATTGACGCTTTCAAGATTTGTTTCGATGAGAATTTGTATACGTGTGGGCATGGAATTCACAGTAGCTGTATACAAGCTGTGTGTGGGGGTGGGACTCTTCAATTAAGACATTCATTAGCCGTTTCTGGGCATCATGGGATTTAGCTTGATGGGCATTCCTCAGCATGGCTCAAATTGCATTATCATGGGCTGCCAGTTGAAATCCCTCAATACATAGATAAACACTTAACTGAAGGTAATGCTTGTTAAGATTTTTTTTGCAGCACCAATAGCCTTTTTTCCAGCCTTCCTGGACAGTGAACTGGTACCAAACTGCAAGCTGAGCCCAGACATTCCCATCAAGCTAAACCAAGCCAGCTAACCACCTCAAACATTATTTCCTGTGAGAGGTAAGTGATTCGGCATTTTGCCAACAATGTTCATTTACTGGAAGCAATCTTTCAGTTGCAAGTTTCACTTACAAGTTCTCGGAAAACTGGCCTCACAGGAAATAATTTGGTTATTGATTCATCTGTGATGCAAGCTGCGTTCAATCACACAATCATACATCCGTAAAAACAGAAGTGGCGTCATTCGTTTCGAAACCTCAAACACCAGTGTCACCATGACGAAAACAGCCAATGTCAAGTATTTCGTCCGATTTCAAGCCTATCCCCCACCCTCCCCCATGCAAGCGGCGAAGGTAGGGGCCTCTGTTATCGAGCGGATGATGGGAGTGAGCGAGGACGTGTCATTCCTGAGGCCCGGCCGTGACAAACACAAGCGTCTCAGGAAGCCCGGATGACATTCCATGGATGCCGGGACAGATCGTGTGACATCACGGCCCCCGCCGGGACAGGAAATGATGAGGCATCATATCCTCTCCTCCCCCCCCCCTCCCTCCTCCCCCGATACCTTCTCACCAGACACCGACTGGCTGTCTCTGACCTGACACAGCCAACCCGACGACTCATGTTACATAGGGAGGAGAGGGGGGAGGGGGGTTTAAAGGATGTCCATTCTCAATGTCAGCCTCCGGCCTACACTGTACTGCACACGTGAACCACATCATCTTGCTGAAGCCCAAATGCTTTTGTTTCCCCTCTTCACTGTCTAAACGCCAGTCGTAGTCAGTAAGTGCATCTTCTTCATTGAGTCTCTCCTACCCATCAAATGTATTTGAGGTCACCCTTTTACTGGTAGGCATCGGTCAGCTGGAGAAGTCTGGCCCGGTCCGGACAAGATTGAAGTAGCTGTGATGTACAGTTCCTTCCAGTCAAAACTGACCTCAGAACAGCCTGTGACCTCAACTCGACGACCTGCTCATTTTCCAGACAGTTACCGCTGTTCTGAGATCAGTAGTAAGGAAAGCAGAGCGGATGGATACAAGGAACAACTGCACTCATCCTAGAATTCACTCTATCCACATTTTGGCTTCTACCCATTGATTTGTTCCCAATCTGTGTTTGGTTAGAACTCGTAACATGCATGTGTAATTCTTGATGGGAAAGCGGTGGCGATTGACAGCGTCTCTCTCAATGTGTTTCTGAGGTCGTCAAAGGTATGGAAACGCTTCTTTGAGGAGCAGTGTCTCTTCTGTCACTTGTACGGCCCCTCGAATTCTTCTGCCAATTTCCACACGATTCAATTTTGCTTTCTAGGTCTCAAAACGCTGCAAAGTGCCGGTCGCTTTTAGAAGTGTACCGGCTGGGGATTACAAACCCACTTTCACACTAGCCTGAAATACCAATTCAGATCACGCTGGCTATTCCAGGTCGTCATTTTTGAGGAGCATCGTCGATTTGACCAACCAAAAGAGACGGGCCGTATGAGTGACAGACAGGCTACCCTATTGCATGAGAGAAGATTTGGGTTCTGCCGTCAATGGGAAAAGGCAGTGATTTGAGGTTGGATTTGATTGGTAGACTCACCCTCTTGTCCCCACCAAAAGGGGGCAAGGGCCTCTGAGGAGGTGTGGCCATTCCCGAGTCTCGCTGGGTATAGTTAGGAGCAACGCATACAAATGAAAACACTTCATGTACAACTATATATTATGGAGATTAGGGCATGCTATTTTACAGTGGCTTAAACCCTGAATCCAAATAAAAACATGCTTTGAGAGTGTGTGTGTGTGTGGAAAGGGAGGGAGGGACGTATTTGAAATGCCAGCTAAATATAACTGCGGTGCAGTAGTAGTGGTTGTATGGTTGTATTTCCAAAGGCTTGTTTTTAGCCCTCATGACTAAGAGTCATGTCTCTCCATGACTATGTGATTATTAAGGCGTAAAGAGGAGGGTCATTCATTCGTCTGCATTTAGTAATGGGAAGATATGACTTCCCAGACTTGACAAAAGGCCGTGTGTGTGCCCACTCACACGCGCACGCACACCGACACAAACGCACCAGTGTGTCATATTCCATTTGTTGTCTCCAGAGTCAAATTGATCACAAGTGGCTAACATCTAACCTAATGGGCCCCTTAAATAAGGATATAACTATCTGGCCGGCAGAGTCCATCCTATACTTACTTCCAGCCTTAACCTTGTTATACCGACAGGATATTAAATCAAAACGTGACCTTGAGTGCAAGGTTCCCCTCCTGGTAGCCTAGCCTAACGTTGGCAGTTGTCATCTCCCCTCCATCTATTCCCATTAGATAGGCTATTTAGGGTACAGCTGCTCAGAGCAGACTTAGCCTTAGCTTAATGGCATCAGCACTGGCATGGAAAGGCGGGGAGGAATTGTGTGTATGTGTGTGTAGGGGGGGGGTATAAGGTACATAGCTGAACAGGTAGACAGAAAGACCGTACAGGCTTGTTTTCAAGTTTAGAAGGAGAAACATTAAGGGCCTGTATTTATCTGTGATGAGAGCTAAAACACATGCCCTACCTTTATGGAAATGTCTACAACGACTCAAACAGGTGAACTCTCTGACTAAGCTCGATCGAAACAAATGTCGAAAAATGAATTGGACTCACTCATAACCGGTCCCAATTACTCTAAGGCAATTCAAATAATTTCCTGAACTGGCCCTAATTGGAACCGAAATGGAATTAATCCCGACCGTGACACCTTGAGAAGGCTACACCCTTTGTCCTCTCGGCCGGTCTATTTCTAGAAAGCCCCGGGATGCACCGGTGCAGACGCGAGGCGCATGGACAAGACGCCGCGTCCACTCGCTCGGGTGTTCAGCTGCGGCGCTGCCCCTCCAGCATCTGACCTGGATAGCTCCCATAAAGATTCCATTGTCCTCGCTCGACAGAACGTGGGTGAAAAACTCTTATGCAATGTTTACTACAAACATCTGCTCGGTGGCCGACTTAAAAAGAAATAAAAAAATTTTTTAACAAAGAATGATGCCGTGCACATGTCTGCTTGTAGTATTCTGGTGAGGCTACTCCAGAGTGGAGCCTTGCTCGCCGTGGGAAGATGCTTTCACGTTCTGTGTAGGTAAGTGTGCTAAGTGGGCATTCCGTGTGTGTGTCTCGGGTGTCTCCTCATCTGTCCGTGAAGGCATGGTCGACTTAAAAATCCATAGTGCGTACGTTTCATTGTCTGTGTGTGTGTGTCCCCGTGTAGGAATCATCTTACAGTTCTAGTAGTATGATCAGTCCTAGATCATCTCTCTCAGCCCCTTCTTTCCCGCTCATTTGTTTGTGTGTGCCTGTGTAAAAGCACGTTTACATGATGTACTGTACGGGGGGGGGCTTCCGTGTGTGCGTGTGAGAGTGTGTGTGTGTGAGGGTGTGTGTGTGTGTCCTACCAGGGGTCTGGAGCCCAGGCTGGAGCTACGGAGAGACTCGAGCTCCTCGGTCATCTTGGAGGCCAAGGCCTGCAGATATCCACGAGCATCCTTCTCGTCGCTCACCCTGCGGAGAGAACACGAGCACGGTCGCATCAGGCCCGGCATACTGCGTGAAGTCATCCAGCCATAAAAAGAAAAACCCCAGACTGAAATGATTTATATGATTGATATGAATGCGCTGTAAAAATCCGGTGGTTTGAATTATACGAGCGTGCTGTAAAAATGTGGTTTTTTGAAGCCCTGTGGTTCGTTGAAGCCCAAGTATCAGACAGTAACTGGAATGGGGGGGGGGGGCTTGCATAATGAGCGCCTGGGCTGGTGTTGGAGCCGTGCGCGTCCCCACTCACCACTGGATGATCTCAGCGATCTGGGCCTCCCAGTGGGCCACGCTCTCCTTCTTAGAGGCCAGGTCCTGCAGCTCGTCCTCCAGCTGACGGTTCTGAGCGGATAGCTTGTCCACAAACGTGCACAGCTGGCCGTGGCGGACATGGAGGAGAGCGGGGGGAGAAGTTATTTCGGGAGAAATGGTGGGGGGGAGCATGTGGTCGTGTGTGTGTGGGGGGGTCAGGGGGGTCAGGGGGGGGTCAGGGGGTTCAGTGAAAGAAAGAAAAACACAAAAAAAACACAGGCTTCGCGGTCCTTACCCTGTCTGTCTCGGCGGTCAGTTTGCGGTTGTCCTCGCTCAGCATGCTGCGCTCGCGCTCGTACTTCTCCTTTAGCGCGCCCACTGACTCGTCCATCTCGGTTTGCCTGGAAATGATTTGGAACATACAATGTTGGAAGATGACATTGTATGAAGACACATGGAAGGACACACGCAACCTTCACTGCGATCAATGCACAGTTTCTCAATGGCCAGTGTATGATGCTTCGTAGACCATTTAGTCTTTCTCCTATACCCTACCCAGAAATAGGTATGGAAGGGAAGCTAAATCTCATAACCAAGCTTAGCATAAGCTAGCATAGCCTAGCCAAAACCTAGGAATCTAAACTGAGACTAGCTTAGCTTAGCCTAGCATAGCTCACCTCTCCCTCTTGGCCTTCTCCAGCTTGTCCTTGAGCATGAGCAGCTCCTTGTGGAGGGAGAGCTGCTGGCCCTCGGAGTCGTGAAGCTCCTTCCGCAGGCTCTTCAGCTCGCTGGTGTGCGAGGCCTCGCGGCGGACCAGCTCCTCCTCGTAGAACAGCACCTTCTTGTCCAGCTCCGACTTCACCTTGGAGAGCTCCTGCTGGGACTCGGGGCTCCCGCTCCCGCTGCGCCCGCTGCCCTGCTTCATCTGGGGGGTTGGGGTCGGGGAGAGGTAGAGGGGGACAGGACGTTAAGGTGGATCAGGGCCACAACGCCTTGATTGCGTGAGACGCTTTTTGGAGTAGGTCACAAAATGTCATCCATCCGCCCGTCTTTGTGCGCCGTTCAAAGAATGTGAAGGATATGCACCTCCGAAGCGCATTCCAACGGGTTGGTAGTGACTCGCTCATCCATTTTTAGGACAGGGAAGCATACAGGAGGGTCCGAAAAGGAATGCAACTAGAGCAGTGACGTCAGAGAGGGAGTGAAGGGAGAAGAGGAAGAGAGGTGGAACAGGGACAGTACGCGCCCAGCAGTTCAAATGAGGTCAGAGCTCACAGAGGAAGGAGGCAGGAAGAAACCCAAAATGGTGGCCAGACACAGATTCCTTTCTCGGGTTCCTTTCTACTTTATTTTAACTCCTAGAACCTCCTAGAACATAGGGAACCTTCCTGGTCGACCCGGGCTGCTTGGCCTGCCTGAGGGGAGATGTTACCGTGGTTTAGAATCTGAAGAGAACCCCCTCGCGCCCCTCCCTTCGCCTTCATGCTCTGTGGACCAGCTGTTATTCCGGAGGCCATTGCCAACAGCAACACGGTCCACAACAACAAACAACGGGGCTAAATATAGGCAAGGACAGAAGGAATCCCCCTCCGTCAGAAGAGTAGTAGGGCAGGGGGATGTGGGAGAGATGTGAGAGGAGAAAGAGAGAGAGAGAGAGAGAGAGAGAGAGAGAGAGAGAGAGAGAGAACACAAGGACAGGTGATGGACGACTCACTGTTTAGTAGAGTGGAAAGAGGGGAGTAAAAGGCTGGAAGGAGAAAAGTTGAAATTGCGTGTGTACTGAGAGCAAGGGGGGTGGAGACAGACGGGCTGATGAGACTGGATGAGTGAGGATTGGGGTGTGTGTGTGTGTGTGTGTGTCCTCTGACCTTGAGGGTCTCCAGCTCTGTCTCCAGCTGTTTGGAGTAGACCTCGCTGTGCTCCCGGAGCTTCCTCTCCTTTGACGCCTCCGCCTTGGCATCTTCCAACTGGGCCTCCAGCTAACACACACACACGAGAGGTTGAGCGTCTAACAAACACAGGTTAATGCACACAAACATGTTCAAATACACTAATAAAAGTAACTAAAAGAAAAGCTGAAATACACCCCGGTTGTGGCAGGCACTCTGGGTAATGTTGGCATTTTATATGAATAGATTAGAGCATTGGAAAAGAGGATATCTGCTAGGTTTGTGAGAGCTGACACAGTTACCTAGGGAAATTTCGCATTATATGCTTCCTACAGCATGTAGACACAGCATGTAGACACTTGGTAAATATTAACCAATTGTGTCAAGTGACTGAGACAAAGCGATAAAAGTTTGCTCCCGTGTCAGCTACAAGCCAAGTGCTAATGGGAAGCTAAGCGCGATGAGCATGCGTGCCCTCATTTAAGCAGGAGTTGAATTAGCGCCAGTGCGCCAGCTAACGCGAGCCGGCCTCGGGCTCACCTCCTTGCGGGCCTTCTCGGTCTTGCGGATGTCCTGGCGCACGGCGTCCACCTTCTGCACGGCCGCCTCCATCTCCTCCTCCTTGTCGCGGAGCTGCCGGGAGAGGCGCTGCTTGGTGGAGCGCAGCTCTGCCATGCGCTCGCTCAGCTCCGAGAACTCGTGCAGGGCCAGCTTCCTCTGGGAGTGGGCCTCCTTCAGCTCCTTGGTCTGGGACTTGAGGCGCTCCAGGGACTCCACCAGTTGCTGGTGTGTGGGGGGAGGGGGTGGGGGGGTGGAAGAGGGGGGGAAAGGAGGGGAGGTGGGGGTGGACGGAGAGGGAAGAGAGAGGTGAAGAAGAGGAGAGAGGTGATGGAGAAGAGAGAGGGGATGGAGAAAAGAGAGTTGAGGGAGGGGACGTAAAGGAAGGTAAGAGAGAAGTGGGTGAACAGAGAGGAGGGGGAGTGTGAAAGGGGAAGAAAGAAAGAGTGGCAACAAGAGAAAGGGAGAGAGTGAGAAGGAGAGAGCAGAGGGAGGGAGGTGAGAGGGAGTTTGGTGGGCGAACGGGTGGGTGAGGAGAGGAGCGGAAGGAGAAATGCCAAAAGAAGAAAGACAAGAGGGGGGGTTGAGAGGAAGGGGGAAATGACAGAAGTCAGAGACGAGTGACACAGAAAAAGGAAGAGAAATGAGTGAGGAGGGAAACAAAGAGCAGAGCGAACAGAGGGAGGGATGGATGTTGAACGAGCGAGACAGAATGCCAGCCGCAGACATGAAGGGAGAAGGAGAGAGGGAAAGGGAGAGCGAAAAGAGGACAGGGAGAGTGACGGAAAAGGAAGGCGCGGGGGGGGATGGAGGGAAACCACAAATCAGTTTAAACTCTAGACATAGCAAATTTCAACCACCACTAAATCAAATTGTACTCGTAGGGATGCTACTTATTTTAAAAGGGTATTTTTAACCAAAATTCCTCATCCATTTACAGCTGTTTTTAATACACCTTCACTAGTGTAGAGCGTTATGGGGTTGGGAAAGCTTGCATTTTATCTGACTTCATAGCGAGCTGGGAGAGGGACCCACATACGAACAAACAAACAAACATGACAAACTAGTTTAGTGTCAACGCACTTAAACCCCAGTCTAAGGAAGATGTCAGGGCCAAATAGCTTGGCTAAGGCGATTAGCCAAATATGTGATGCGTCTGTCGAGAATTCTGACCGACCACTAATTTACGGCATGGCGGAATTCATCTAAATAAAAATAGTCCTTTTGTTTGTACACTGGGTTGATGTACCGGACTGAGAATATTAGGTTAGGAAGACTGTGCGTGGGTGTGTACACATATGTCATTGTAACTGTTGATGTTAGTGTGTGTGCGGTTATTTTGTGTTCTTCATGACATCTGCGTTAAGTCAATACACCAACTGCGTCATTGCCATCCGTAACAACAGAGCACGTTGACTGAAAAGGCAACCATGGCGACCTATGGTCAAAATATTCCAAATGGCGGAAAAGTGACAGGGTGCAACATAACAGCTGAATACATTTTCCCCTTCTTAGGGTTTTTCCCTGTTTGACAATTCCACTGGCGCCGTTTCAACAGCCAACCTCAGAATGTAAAACTACCGTATTCTTCCACAGAACAGCCTGGAGGTGTTGAGCGTGTGAAGAACCTACCTTGTGGATGTCCTCCTTCTCCTGCCTGAGGGCTTTCACCTGCTTGTCCAGGGCCTTCAGCTTGGAGGAGGAGCTCTCGTAGTCCTGCCGCAGTGTGACCGCCTCCTCCAGCTGCTGCTCCAGCCTATCAGAGTCTGAGGAGAGGAAGCACTTCCTGGTCAGCGGGTGGCTGATTGGTCCACTGGCACATAAGCTCAAGACGACCGGGTGTTAGATTCATAATAGTAAACTTGGAGTTAAGTATTCTATAATGGGATAGACACGGCCTGGACATTTTACTAAACCATTGTTGGGTTGCCAGGTTTGTGGTCGTTGTGGGTTGCCAGATGTGAGAAAGAAACCCCCCGCCCGCCCTCACCTGATAGTTTCTTTTTGAGCCTGTCAATCTCCTCGTTGAGCTTCTTCATCTCCTTGTCTCGACCTAGAGTGCCGGCTCCGCGACCCGGGGCGTGGAGCGCCAGGGTGGACTCTAAGGGTCAGACACAGACCAGAGGTCAAAGGTCAGATTCAGGTTTTATTACAAAGAACAACCAGGTGGACAGAATGATCCATTGTCCCTATGATTGTCAGATGGAGTAGGTTGTCAGAAATGTCTGAAATTAAACAGTAAGTACACATCATACAGTGTTGTGTGGAAATCATTATCAGCAGGTAAGCTAGTAGTCTGAGGGAATAACCAATGGTGTACAAATGCGGTTATGTGACAAGTGTGCGATTGTGCAAATTTTTCTGCAACAAAATGTGTCCGCGTGTTTGTTTGCTGAAAGTAATTTGTTTCTTAGCCACAAGCTACACAGACGACACACAAACATGCAGGTCTACTTGTCCTCTTTCCTCTCCCTCCCCTCCCTCCACATCCCCCTCCCTCCACATCCCCCTCCCTCCACATCCCCCTCCCCTCCATCCCCATCCCCCTCCGCTCACCCTGCAGCTTGCGGTTCAGCTCCTGCTTCTCCTGCTCCAGCCGGCGGATCCTGCTCTCAAAGGCCTCCACCTCCTCTCCTCCCCCACCGCCCCCCTCCACGGACCCCCCGTCGGGCAGCACCTCGCGGCCCACGCTGCCGCGGTCAGAGAAGCAGCTGTCTGTGGTGTAGGTGAAGCCAACAAATGGCAGGTGCTGGCCCGTGAAGCCGGTGTGGGACACCTGAGGGGCGATGTCCTGTGGCAGAGGGTGGGGAGGGTTAGTCGAGTCTTTTCCCTCCAACATGCGAGAAGTTGGCACTTTGCATAATGGTCCTGTCATTTTGGACAGACGTGGCTGAGCGATTGAAAACGTTTTTGGTCGAGATAAAGGGGCTGTTTGAGCACTCCGGCTCCTACGCAACAACCATGACAGCTCGTTCCTTGCTTGGCTAAACCCTGAAAAATTCTGCTTCTGTAAAAATTCAGGACACAAGTCTGGTCTTCCTCAATAGCTCCGCATTCATGAATGAAGGTAAAGCCTTCTAAAAACAAAACACAAAAACCCCTCCAACCCTCCACAGAGGTCCTAAAGTGTTTCTGTTTAAAAAGTAGTTTTAAAAGGGGATAACACTTTGAAGACTCACGACTTTCCTGGCTAACGTACCGCGTGGGATTAACGCGCTAAGCTAAGATAGCTAGCTAGCTCCGCGGTGTCGCGGGACGCTAACCCACCGGGTTCTTCAGCACATCGTCGTCCACATCGAAGTTGGACGTGTCGGACGGCGAGCTGACGTCGGGGATGTAAGGGGCCTCGGTGGAGCGGATGTGTTCCCAGGCGATGCCGGTGAAGAACGGGTGGTCCTTGAAGTCGCCGATGCCGTTCTGGCCGAGGCGGCGCTCGCGCGAGCAGATGAGCCGCTGGATCAGGTCCTTGGCGTCCTCCGACACGTCGCTGATGTGGGAGGGAAACTGGAAGCGCTCCTGGGGAGGAGAGGAAGTGGGTTTGTTGTCTTGAGTGTCAACCGGGTGGGTCCTTTGGTAGGGTGTGTGAATGTTTCACAACCTTTTCCTAAGATCTCCAAAAGAACATTTCGCCTTTTTAGTTGAACGAATGTGAGAATGTACTATGAATGCGTGTCCTGATTTAGAAATACATATCTACATTTGATATATTAACATACAACATAACGCAGACAACCAGACTTAGTTACGGAGAGAAAGAGTGTGTTACCAGAGATGAAGAAAGAGATGAAGACAAGAAACAAGAGAGACAGCAGTAGAAAGGGGAGTTGAATGCAGACAAGAGTATAACTAGTTCCTATTTAGACATGATGAAGCCTTTGATTAAAATAGCTGTAAAGTAGGTAAGTGTTTTAGGAACTGGCCCCTTGAGATTAGTACTTAACCTGGATTGCTTCAGAAAATACTACCCTGAAAAAGAGTCTCCCTCTACACAGACGCTTTGACGAGAAATCATTCTGTTGATAAATCCAGTCTGTTTATGAATACTTAAGCCTTGAGTCAACTATAAATAAATCACAATCGATCCATTATTGAGAGAAAAAAAAACTGACCGCATATATGATTGATAATCAAAGGAAATTAAAACAATCAATAAATAATTGAGAGGAGACAGTTCTCCAACACATCGAAACTTATTTATAGCACAAACCACAAGCTCCCTCTATCGAGTCACCAGTGGTGTGTGTGAGATCCTTCAGGAGTCCAGAGCGAGGAGGAGAGGCTGGGGCGAGGAGGTGAGGCTGGGGGTGCCTCGGCCTCTGACGCTGGCCAGGGCCCTTTGAAGCAGCCATGCAAATTCCAGCTAAATCCCCCCGGGTCCTTGCGTGCTAGGCACTAGCTGCTGTTTAGCTCATGCCTGCTGCATGGCTAACCAAGCTAATGCTGTCAAGGCTAATGGCCCAAGGAGCGCACCTCGGGTCTCTTTAACAGCCTTCATTGTGTCCTTGAATATGTTGTCAAATGAATTACCTCCTTTAAAGGGGTCTTTTAGGCTTGGTGGTCAAATGTTTTAAGGTACTAGACAAGGCTTCTGTTTAGGCGGCGTATTCCCCCCCAAGAAAAAATGTGACCCCGCCAAGCCCATTCCTCTAGCAAATGTGGTTCTGGTGTTGGTTAAGAATGTGGAATCCGAGGAGTGTCCGCCATATTGGCAGCCGTTTTACGACTCCCTCAAAGGGCTAAAGGCCAGGTGTTGTTTTGGGGGGAATAGGAGGTTAAAAACAACAACGTTGCCATGCATCTTTATCCCGTTCTCTCGCGGTTCCCCACCCGCCTCGTTCTCTGACCTCGCCCAAGATGGCGGCCGCGAGCAGGGGGCTTACCTCGTGGTTCATGATCTTGCCGTAGGTCTCCACCAGGGACTCGGCGTAAAACGGGGTCTCGCCATAGAGCATCTCGTACATGCACACCCCCAGGGACCACCAGTCGCACTCTGGGCCATACTTCCCCATGCCGTCCTCCATAGCCTGCAAGATCTCAGGGGAAATGTAGTCCGGAGTGCCGACAGCTACTGAAGACTGGACCTAGGAAGGAGGCAAGGGGAAGAAGAGGAGGCCATTAGAGTTGTAATCTGACTGGCAATTCAAACGGGTTCCAGTCTCTCGGACAATGCCTCCGGATAACTGTCCTCTTTATGGTGGTCCAATATAATTGAATCTAAATTCTGGGCCATCTGGATTATCTGTCCCTGAAGTGAATTTGATAGTAAAAGCATAAAGTGACATGGTGCGTATCTTCCTTATCCAGCTGAGAAGTATTGTCCGATGGCTTCAACCTCGGGGCTCTCAAAATGAAACTGAAATTAAACGTAGTTCACACACTCATAAAGCTTTAAAAGGCCCTATTAAACTTGCAAAGCCCTATGCAAATGCAGTGTTTTTTCTTAATTACCGAGATCCCTGAGGCTTTTGCAACACTTGCTCCAGTGTTCGCACACAGACAATTAAGGTCCTTATCACGCCCGTTTAGCCCTACGGCCCCCCGTGAACCTCGTCAAAACCGCCGAATCATCTTTGCCGGGGTCAAGCGTTCCTCTTCAGGAAGGAAAATCAATCATCTCCTCAGGCAGCGCGGTGGATAAAAAGGTTGCTCGCAAACTCTCGGAGAGCTGAAGTAATGAAAACAAGTAGTTATAGAAGAGGGAGACGGGGAGACGGGGGGGGGCAATAAATGTGGTTCAATAACCCCTGACTCTGTAGCACTCTGCTTACAGATTTAGCTGCCATGTGACCTCCCCCCCCCCACCCAATTCATTTCCCCGTGTCAAAAAAGCCATTATAATAGAGGGGAGCGCTCGTTTCCATCTTACACAGGCTGACCTGTGTATGCTAGGCCGCATTAACTCACTCTACAATATTGCTTAGGTTGGGGGGGGGAGAGACATCAAGCCACTAAAGAGGGTCACAAAGTTCACGGCGATATAGACTGGCGTGAGTTATTGGGGGAGTGCATTAACCTCCGTTTGAAGACCTAAAAAGTTTGGAAGGGGGCGGACGACAAGCTTTCAAAGTTGTAAACTTTCTTCCAATCATCATTAACCAGCCTAAACATATCACTTTCAACCTACGAGGGTCCCACTTTGATCGCGGCCCAACTTCCCATCTAATCCCACAAATATTTCACCCGAGCGACTGCTAAAATGAATCGCATTTCGCCTCGACGTGCGGACCGCAAAAACGCCTAAGACGGACCGCCCACGCGGCCGATGCAATTCCCAAATCCACGTTCTCCAGCCCCTCTCCGCTGTATGTGGCGAGGTCAAGTCCAGACAACAGACATCCCAGATGGAGTAAAGACTCAACCAGGGAACCCAACCCTTTCGGATGTTTCCCGGAAACCCATCCAAGACTGCCTCAACGGCGCCACCGCATTCGGCAGAAGGATGCACCTAGCGCCGGCAGAAGGGATCCACTTCTCCGGGAACGTCCGGGTGACGTGCAGATCAGTGGGGGAGGTGGTGTATGGAAGCCCTTTCCTCCCTGAATAGACGTACTGTCCCATTCTTCGGCCGTGTGAGCGGCCGTCCGCTACACCGTCACAGGGTTGCATTGTGTCGGCGTCGCCTCACACGGTCTTCCCGTGTTTGGGGACGTGTACAACAGACCAGTGTTAGGGGCGCTCTCCGTGCTCCGAGCTCGCTCTGGGGGTCCAGCGGTTGGTTTGCGCTTTCAGTCGACTTTTCCGAAACGACTCGAAGCGGTTTCGTTCCGTTTTTCCCCCACTCCAAAGGGTGTCTTGAGAGTGAACCCAAGTAAGCGAAAGGACTTCAGGACCTGTTTCATTTTGATCATGCAGTAACCCCTGAGTGTCTGTCTGCAGTGAGAGTGTGTGATTATGAACCGCGAGCCTTTGACGTGGACTTGAGTGGTGCAGAGGACGTACCTCGGCAATGCCCCCCCCCCCCACCCACCCACCACCTCTCCCCTCCTTTCCTTCTCCCTCTCTCTTGCCCTCTTTTATCGGGAGGTCTGTGAGGAGTATTGACCTTCGTCTCCTTCCGTGTGCTGCACGCTGTTCAGACTGCAGGCTAGGCTGTCGGTTGTTCTACTGTGAGACGTGGTTCGAGGATGTGGCAGGTGCGGACGAATGCATGCGCGCACACAGATATAAACTCACAGATGCACACACACAGGTCTACAGTTTTGTGTGTGTATGTGTGTATGTGCGTTTGGTGTGTATGTGTAGTGTGTGTATGTGTGTAGTTTATGTGTAGTGTGTGTGTGTGTTTGGTGTGTATGTGTAGTGTGTGTATGTGTGTGTGTGTTTGGTGTGTGTGTTTGGCGTGTTTGGTGTTTGGTGTGTGTGTGTGGTGTGTGTATGTGTGTGTGTGGTGTGTGTATGTGTGTGTGTGGTGTGTGTATGTGTGTAGTGTGGTGTGTGTATGTGTGTAGTGTGGTGTGTGTATGTGTGTGTGTGTTTGGTGTGTGTGTTTGGTGTGTTTGGTGTTTGGTGTGTGTGTTTGGTGTGTTTGGTGTTTGGTGTGTGTGTGTGTGGTGTGTGTATGTGTGTGTGTGGTGTGTGTATGTGTGTGTGTGGTGTGTGTATGTGTGTGTGTGGTGTGTGTATGTGTGTGTGTGGTGTGTGTATGTGTGTGTGGTGTGTGTATGTGTGTAGTGTGTGTGCGTGCGTGCTGCTCACCGTGCCATCCTGCATCATCTTCAGACAGGAGCCAAAGTCAGCCAGGCGGATGTGGCCGTTCATGTCCAGCAGCACGTTGTCTGGCTTGATATCTCTGGAGAGAGGAAGGAAGACAGAGAGGGGGGGACAGGGAGAGAGAGAAAGGGGAGGAAGAGAGAGACAGAAATAGAGAGAGAGACAGAAAGGGAGAGAGTGGCAGAGCAGGAGAGAGAAGAAGAGAGATGGAGAGAAAGAGTTTGTTAGGCTGGACGTGTAAAAGGCCGATTCCATTCCTCCTCCATCCTGCCCCGTCAGTGTGTGTGTGTGTGTGTGTGTGTGTGTGTTTGCCATTCCACTTGGGATCCAACTGATTCTAACAGAAGCATCAGCCGGTAGGCTCACAACACAGTCTCAGAACACGTTCACCGTCTGAAACACACGCACTTCCCTTCCCCTCCCTTTTGGCAGTTCTCTCCCAAGTGGATTGTGCGGACGAAACAGCTTGGCATTGTTCAGCCTCCCTCCCTCCCTGTCACCCCTCCCTCCGTCCCTCTCCTCCTCCTCCTCCTCCTCCTCCTCCTCCTCTCCCTCCCCTCTTCCTCTCCCTCCCCTCTCCCTCCCCTCTTCCTCTCCCTCCCCTCCTCCTCCTCCTCCTCCCCTCCCCTCCCCTCCCCTCCCCTCCCTCCCTCCCTCCCTCCCTCCCTCCCTTCCTTCCTTCCCTCCCTCCCTCCCTCCCTCCTCTCCCTCCCCTCTCGGTTCTTCCCCTCACGCTCGGGTCCGATGAGGCAGCATGATGGGTGTCCACACACAGACACTGTGCCCTCTGTTGTGCCAGGACTGGCTGGCACCCTGCTGGGCCCGGCGCAAACACATCAACACAAACACATCACACCCCCAGCGCAAACAAGCCCGGCCACACACACACACACACCCACGACATTCCCATTCACAGCTATCAATACAACTTCCAAGCACCTTCATTGGTGCATTTCTCTGTCTCCTGGCTGTCTCTTTCACTCTCTCACACACTCGCTTTTTCAGACTGGGGGTGGACACGCTAGCATGAACACGCCAGAAAGCGAAAGCCCGAGTGTATCCAATGCGTGCGTGTTTGTGTGCGCTGGTCTAACCTGGGGAGCCAGTGATGTACAGCCCTGTCTGTGTGTTTAGCTTAGACCCCTGGCTTGAGCACAAGCAGACTGTAAACAGCGTGTCAAGACTCTGGGTATGTATCGAGACCAGGCTTCCCCAGGGCCCCCCCCTCATTCTGTCATCCTCTCCCTCCATCACCCCCCCCCCCCCTTCATTCTGTCATCCTCTCCCTCGCTCTCCCTCCATCACCCCCCCCTCATCCTGTCATCCTCTCCCTCGCTCTCCCTCCATCCCCACCTCCCCTCATCCTCTCCCTCCATCACCCCCCCTCATCCTGTCATCCTCTCCCTCGTTCTCCCTCCATCACCCCCCCCCCTCATCCTGTCATCCTCTCCCTCCATCACCCCCCCTCATCCTGTCATCCTCTCCCTCGCTCTCTCTCCATCAGCCCCCTCATCCTGTCATCCTCTCAATCGCTCTCCCTCCATCCCCACCTCCCCTCATCCTCTCCCTCCATCACCCCCCCTCATCCTGTCATCCTCTCCCTCGTTCTCCCTCCATCACCCCCCCCCCTCATCCTGTCATCCTCTCCCTCCATCACCCCCCCTCATCCTGTCATCCTCTCCCTCGCTCTCTTTCCATCAGCCCCCTCATCCTGTCATCCTCTCAATCGCTCTCCCTCCATCACCCCCCCTCATCCTGTCATCCTCTCCCTCCATAACCCCCCCCTCATCCTGTCATCCTCTCCCTCCATCACCCCCCCTCATCCTGTCATCCTCTCCCTCGCTCTCCCTCCTTCACCCCCCCCCCTCATCCTGTCATTCTCTCCCTCCATCACCCCCCCTCATCCTGTCATCCTCTCTCCCCCCCCCCCCCCCTCTCCCCGTGCACTCAAACAATCTCTAGGCGTAGCACAGCCATGAAGTGGAACCATGCCCGCCTGCTCACTGTCTGGGGATGATCCAGGAAGGAAGTGTGGCAGGGCTGGGCTGGGCCAGATGGTTGCCCATGACAGGACTCCATTTCCCAGAGGACACTGCTGCCAGGAAGTGGCCCCTCTACACCCACATAGAGAGGAGTAGGTATCCGTGTACAGGGCCAGTGGTATGGGACAGAAACAGGATCAGGACAACACAGGGGAGAAGGTGTTTCTCTGTGTACTTTGTCTTCCAGTCGCATTAAACACAAACAAATGAACTTCGATTATCCCTGTCCACAGTGAACAGCCTTGATACACACACACCCCTGTGGTAAATCCGTTTTTTTGCATACTCACACTTTCCTCAACCTTCACCTTTTCATAACAAACAAACACACACACAGAGACAGAGACAGAGACAGAGACAGAGAGAGAGAGAGAGAGAGAGAGAGAGAGAGAGAGAGAGAGAGAGAGAGAGAGAGAGAGAGAGAGAGAGAGAGAGAGAGCTTACCTGTGGACGTAGTGCTGCTGGTGGATGGAGTGGATGGCCAGCACCATCTCTGCGACGTAGAACTTGGACATGTCCTCCGGCAGGCGGTCCTCGAACTTGCTCAGCAACGTCAAGAGGTCACCGCCCACGTAGTAGTCCATCACCAGGTACTGCCGAGGAGGAGGTCAGGATAGCGCAACACAAGTGAATTCATGCAGTCCTGTCTTTTATAGCCTTCATTTTTCATACCGGGTCAAATAAATGTGACATGTTTTACCACGTCGGACTTGAGGGCATGTGGCCCTTGTGTGTGCGTGACATTGCTCACCAGGTAGTTGTCGTCCTGGAAGGCGTAATGCAGGGTGGTGATCCACTGGCAGTCTCCGTTCACCAGCACGTTCCTCTCCTCGCGGAAGCACGCCGTCTGTGTGTGTGTGTGTGTGTGTGGGGGGGGGGGGGACACGCTGTCAGGTCAACGCAACAGGACTCACCCAGCACTCCCTAGCGAGTCTCGTGGACGCTAGGATCATTTTAGAAAGACGTGGATTGGAAAAAAGGGCTACAAATACATAAGAATGAGAACTGTACTATCCTATATTTCATTTCAACATTTCCTTTTGAACCTCTTCCTAAGGTAAAAAAAAAACGATACAATTGGTCATCGTTTCCGTTTATCTAAGGTTTTGAGCGTCAAAGACGTCATCACTGCTCATATTAGGGGAATAAATATGAACCTCTCTCTCGGCCACCATGTTTCCCGCCCCGCTCATCCAGTTTCTCACTCCAGCGGTCTTTCTCTCGCACAATTTCCCTCGCACATTGACGCTCATTCATGGCTCCGCCGCCCTCTCGCCCTCCCTCACGCTCCCATCATTAAGTGACACGACTGATGCCATGGGGCGGCCGCTGGGACACTGACTTGCTCTTTCCGGAGACTTCCTACTTCGAGTCGTGAGATGTCAGCCCTTTCTCTAGAAGTTGGGACTGAGTTCCGCCAAAAAAAAAAAAAAAAAAAAAACCTGTCTGACCTGTCCTCTATTAAAGTTTTGTCATCGTCTACTGAGAGTTGACGATTGACAGGGCTCGTTTGGACTCATTTGAGCCATTAGAGAGAATTATTCTTCAGGGGATGGTGCAAAGACTTAAAGTGGATGGGTGGAGTTTAAACCCTGCTTCGTAATGGCTTTCTAGAAATCTAATATAGATGAGTAAATGCTTCACAAATCATTTATGAGAAAAGTTGCAATTTAAAACAGTTGATATATGGAATATGTGCTGCCACGCCCGATACTGCCGAAATATACTGGCTCATGAATCGTTTATGGAATATCGACTATGTCTTATAAAAATGCTTTTAAATGTCGTGATCGATCATCGTGAGACCCTTACGGGATGAGATACTTCCAACATTGATAGATTACGATCTCTAATCATTCACATTATCGACAGAATAAACCTAGAAGTACGCTTTATATGTCTCTATAGAATGGAATAAAATAAAACAATGCTTCAGAGAAATGAACAGATTTTTCTTGACATGACTTCCCCAAACCACTCAACTGCATATAATCCAGTCAAATGTCTAAAGTTTATTTTCTCCCCCAACATGTTTGGAATGCCATTTCCCTGTACTGGCTGACACATCCAGTGCTAGTTACTCCCCCCCCTGCGCAGTGAGGGATTGTGGGGGATTACTGACCATTACAGACAAAAGCTCCCTGGCCGAGTCTTGGGCCCGAGGCCCGTCAGAGCCCGCGGGGCTGAAACTAGGTCAAGACGAGAGACGGCCATGTCAAAAGAAAATGGCCGCCGTGGCGGTGATCCCTCGGCAGGGCTCGGCCCCTGGAGTCCAGAGGGCCGGGGGGGGGGGGGGGGAGCTCTCTAGAGGTAAGCCTCTAGAGAGCTGTTTCCTGTCAGGTGCAATCTTCCTCCCTCCCCTGCCCTCCCTCCCTCGGATACAAGCTGATGGATAGCGCAACGGACCTGTTCGGGACGTCAGATCTTGTGTCAGATCTGTGCTTTCTTCCATGAAAGGTAAGTGTGCAGGACTGGCAGAAGAACAAGCGGGAGGGCTGATGAAGGAGATTGGTCGTCGTGTCAAAGGGGATTCTTAATGCGGTACTGAGTTCATCTAACTAGGCCATCCATCGTTTCAACCCTGCTTTGGCGTGGCCCCCGACTGACTGACTGACTGACTAACTAGTTGCAGGACAAGGTAGAGATCACCGTGATGTCAAACGGGAGACACAGAAAACGTGGCACGTTAAAATGACGCCGATATGAACAAGAACATTTGCATTTTCTTGTTCATGGCAGTTTGTGTGCGTGAGTGTGTGCGTGAGTGTGTGCGTGAGTGTGTGCGTGTGTGCGTGAGTGTGTGCGTGTGCGCTACCTCGGCTCTCTTGAGCATCTCCCACTTGTTCAGGATCTTCATGGCGTACACTCGTTCTGTGTTCTTCATCTTCACCACGGCCACCTGAAGAAGAGAGGGGACGGAGGAGTGAGAGAGAGTGAGAACAACAACCTTTCTTTGTTTATATTCTTTTTTTTGTTTGTTTTTTAAACAAGGAGAGAAGACTTGGAGAGACGCACACCATCAGCAGTCGGGGAAAAATGCTAATACGGTGATGCATTAAAATGCATCATCATTAACAGATGGAGAAATCTCTTGCCTAATTGATGTTTGCTTTTTTCCCCTCTCTCCTCCTTCTGCCCTACTTAAAGGAAGTCAGCCTCGTTGGTCTCCCCTAGGACCAGGAAGCTCTCCGTGCTACCGGTTTTGATCCTCAAACCACACATCCACGCGTGGATGAGGGGAAAAAAAAGAATAAGGCTGCGTTCATGGATGCAATGCTCGCTAAAGGCCTGCTACTTGGAAGTCGACGGGCAGTCACAACCCACGCATCTTTCCCAAACTCGTTTTTGGTTGGGTTTTGTCATGCTTGCTCATCATCGACTGTTCCATCTAACGTGTAACCAAACTTGTTTTGAATGAACGTGACGACGGGTAGGACACAATGGGCTTGTTGTGATGATGACAGTTAGCATTTGCATGTTGGACAGTGGGTTTGTTTGTTAAGTCGCAGCTGAGCACAGCCGTATTAGGAGGAGAACGAGGTAAGTGACCAGTCGGTCTTCATTCCTTGCAGCCATTACCCCCGTTAGTAACATGCCAAACACACCAGACGCCAAACCCACACTGAGAGCCAAAGGCCCGGTTACACCTGAATGCTTCCTCGAGCTCCACTCGTGACAGTGACGTATGCACGGTGAGCAAAGGCCACAACGGCAACCAAGTCAATTTACAGAACGTGACAACAAGGTTACAGCTTGTGTGTACAAGCGGGCCCAGTGGTGAAAGCCCACCAGACAAGAGTTACGAGGCAGAAAATCCATGGCGGGAACACAGAATTCGAAGCAGGTATTATTCCTGGAAGACAGTCAATGAATTTCTCGCCACCTCCCAATCAGGGAATAGTAGACCTTTATGTTGAGATAATAAACAACAACGTTTATTATACGAGTATGTATGCATGCGTGCAAGTTCAGGCACGTCATTCACATAAATATAATTCATGTGTGTACATTCTAGTCGGTCATGTTAACATGTGGCGTGACTTTTGGTCAGACATTGTGTTTGTTTTTCCCTTGCACACAATACAGGGTGTGTGTGTGTGAGTGTGTGCGTGTGGGGGAGTGTGTACACTATCCATGGTGTGTGTGTGTCTGTTTACACAAGTCAACTGCCAGAGTTGGAAGTACATCAGAGATGCTTGACCAGACCACGAGTTGCTGCCTCAGCAGTGCAGATAGCAACCTAGACAGTCACACGACACACACACACACACACACACACACACACACACACACACACACACACACAGGGTAAGGGACAAGTGGCCCTCCACAGAGCCAGGTTGAGCTGACAAGAGATTGAGAGCACACTCTCTTCCTGCAGTCAGGAGACATGTAGACCGGGACAGTAATTGAGCAAGAAACCAGCCAAAAGGTATGCTCGGATGTAAACAAAACGGGGAAAGTACACAAACACACTGCTTGAATTAGGACGGACACACACACACACACACACAGTCACAAAATGGGGTAACCCATGTTGCATGGCGAGCAAAAAACAAAACAAAAACAAACACGCACACGACACACAAAGTTGCAAACACACACACTCTCTCTCTCCTTATCAGTGCTGCCCTCCTCGTCAAACCAGATAACTGACCTCATTACAAAAACAAACCCAACCCTCGCTGCTCAGAATCCCTCTTTTCCCCTTGCTCGCCCGCTCGCTCGCGTCCTCTTTCCTCCTCTCCTTTTTTAGACACAGATTTATACCGGGCCAGTCTGACCTGATTCTGCGCCAGGAGGGACATGGTGGGAGGCGTGTGGCGGTGCGTGTGCATGCGCATACACACACACGCTCATGCACATACACACACGCGCTCATGCATATACACACACACACACGAGCAAGTACACGCAAACTCACGCATTAGAAGGGTGCAAGAACCAGACACACAGATAACCCAGTCCCTCACTGGCGCACTTTGACATTAAATGCCGAACCAGTCACGTGTTCGCTCTGGCGTCGACACACACACACACACACACAAACTTGCAGATAAAACCCCCAGCATAGGAGAAAAAAAAACGCAGCCTTGGTATCAAAGTGCGCAGCGCTCCATTGAACTATGGGGGGAGGGGGGGGGGGAGAAGGCTTTGAAAGGCAGGGTCTGGTTTCATGGTTCTCACTTGGACCGGAGCCATTCAATCTGGTTTTATCAAGGATCGTCAATGACTGACAGGCCAGGGGACGGGGGTGGGAGCAAAGAGCTTCCCGACGTCCCATTGGCTCAGTTAATGATTGACGCGGGTGGTGGCACCACAGATATTATGCATGGCCGTGCTACACTGGCAGTCTGTAAAAAAAACATATATATATATATATATTGCTGTAGTGTTTGGTAGTCTGTGCGGCTTGGCTGCTGCTGGGATTGCTGAGCTGATATCCATGCATGGTTCCAGGCTGTGTGGACTGGAGGCTGGGTCTGGGGGGGCGTGTGGGGAGGCTGTCTGCCACCTCGGCTCTCTTACCAGTCACAGCCTCTTCTGGACCTCTCTTATCACATGCTCCCACTGTCTTACTGACTTTCTCAGCTCAGGGTATCTGTGTGTGTGTGTGTGGCTATCAGCTTCCCAAAACAAGGATCAGTCAGTGTCTCCATGTCTCACCTTCCCAATCCCCGAATTCTCACACTTTCGGTCTCACCCCTTTGTCCTTTCTCTCTCCGTCTCTCTCTCTCCGTCTCTCTCTCTCCGTCTCTCTCTCTCCGTCTCTCTCTCTCCGTCTCTCTCTCTCTCTCCGTCTCTCTCTCTCTCCGTCTCTCTCTGTCTCTCTCTCTCTCTCTCTCTCTGTCTCTCTGTCTCTCTCTGGCCGTCCCTCTCTATCGTTCAGTGCGTCCTGTTTTAATAAGTCACACAGGGTGGGTTTCACTGGAAGGAAGGTCCAGGGAGGGCCGCAATTTTTTGGGCTGCGTCCCGAGGTGCACGGCCCGGTCTCTCTAGAACCCTGTGTACCCTGGCTCACCAGCCGTCCCTCGCACTCCCCCTCGCCCTCCCCCTCCCACCAGACACGGACAATGAACAGGGAAGGGGTGATAAAGAGGTAAATAGAACAGAGTGAGATTGAGAAAGAGAGTATGAGATTGTGAAAAAGACAGAGAGAGACAACATTTAAGAGTAAAGATAGGGGGTAAATGATGGAGAGAGAGAGAGATGGAGAGAGAGAGAGACACACACCAGGGGGTCATAAACAGGAAATGCAGGCCCAACACTTATCAGGAAACACATCCTGCAGTCAAGGAGTCCACAGGAAACTGTGCATGAGGAGGGAGCGAGAGGCGCAGTCGACAGCAGCGCCAAAGTAGCAACGGAGGCCCTAAACCTCGCAAAAGAACGGCAAGGCAGCAACTACCTCAAAATATGGGTTTGAAAGGAACGACAGTCATAACCTATATCCGTACCCCCAGACTGGGTAGACTCCACTATGGAAGTACAGTAAAGACACGTCAATGTTGTATACAAAGGAGAGTGTCTCTGGATGTTGGAAAAACAAACAAGCACATGTTAGACAAACAAGCCCAATTTGAGTTAACCAACACCAAGAAGAAAAAACGCCCCTTGCTAAACTGGATTAAAACTAAGAGCGATTCTTTCCTGTGGATGATGCTGAACGGCCTGAATTTTCGCAGAGTCACCGCCCTTAAGATGGCACCCCTTAATCCAAACAAACCACATCCTTGCTTATAGCCAGAATCGCTGAACCATAGAGTCAGCGCAAGCGGGCCCTGCCCAGCGGAGCGTGTGTGTGTGTGAACATGTGTGGTGTGTCTTGCTTGTGTGTGAAACGGCGCAGTATCTGCAGAGGGAAACACTATTTTTGTCAGAGTTTCCTCTTTGGCCACGGTATTCCTTTTCTGTGTGTTTCCTGGAAGTTCGGCCTGGCCTCTGGACCTCTTTCCTGTGCCTGCCACCACCGTCTCTGTGTTTGAGGGGTTGTGTTTGAAAACCACACATCCGTCAGATATTTTACCTCATGAACCCGTTTCTTATACACAACACCTAAACCTTTCACACACACACACACCTGACAGCAAGGCTGACATTCAATGGTAGTTATCGGCCCCCATCTGTGAACCAGAGAAGCTAATGGGTTGGCCATTGATTAACTCCGGGGTCTTATTGATTAGCTACGCCTCATTAAGTGGGGCAGCCATCACCCACCTCATCAAACCAGAAGCAGTTAATGATGGGGAAACGTTCTAGGAAGGTTATTTAAGGTTGGCTGTCCTCCGGGCGCGTTGCGACAACGTTATCACAAAGTTGTAAGGAAGAATGACTGGTAATGCTTGAGCCGGGGACCGATAGTCATGTTGATGGGAGCCTCTTATCAAACCAAAGCAGGTCAGCACCATTGTGATATTCAAGTAAGGCTCCACAGTTCAAATGATGTGACAACCTCATGTCATGTTGTGGCTTTTCAGCTGGTTCATTCTGTGATTTCAAAAAACTACAGGGCCAAGCAATGTTATTTAGTGCAAGCATTAGATTATATAGGTGGAGCAAAAACAATTATAGCCGACATGATGAGGGCACTGGGTGATGCTTTGTTTGAACATGAAACGGCCTACCCACATTCCATTTTTAAATGTCTGACTCATATTGGTTATTTAGCTTCAATGGAAATTAAGGCAATTCATCGTCATGGCTTTAGTTGTCACTTGCATCAAAATGTTTACAGTCTTTGTTTAAAAAAAAAAGGCATTATTCAGCCATACAACTCCTCCGTGACAATGACAGCCTCGCCCTCTAATCCAGACTGATTTTACATGACAACGCATGTGTTTTTTAACCTTGCAATCTGGATTATGTGGTGTTTGTAAATCTATTTTCCGGTGACAGCAGGAGTTAAAGGGGATCCAGATGAGAAGTGAAAGAACAAAAATGACAAAATATGTTCTCTCTCTTCTAGAAATTTCCCACATAAGAAACCCCCCACTAGCTGATGTATTTTCTTCTGGTCCCGTTGTGGGACATGTACAACAACGTCCCACTCACAAACAACAGATCCATCATCCACGCCCTGATTTGTCCAGGCCCCCAAAATGGCCCGGCGCTGCCAGGCCACATCCCTGAGGGACTAAGAGCTCAGAGACAGAGAAGGAGGGAGAAGGAGGGGGGAGGGCAGAAAACCTAAAAAGAACTTTTGGATGAAGTAGAGAGGGTGAAAAAGGGAAGACCTTCGACTTCTATTTCTGTTTCCTTTTACGGCATATCAAATGACCTCATTTGATTTATTTTGCCATTCGGTTGAGACCTAGTTCAACATGGAAGCTTTCCATGTTGAAAAGACTTATCACAGGTATCGCTGGTTGACTCACCTCTCCGAATGCTCCTCGGCCAATCACCTTGAGCATCTCGAAGTCGTCTCTGTGAAGACGCATCTCCTTCACAGTGGTGGTGAACGGCTTCACTGTGGAAACAGAACGGACGGAGGTTGAGCCAATACAGAAATGAAAGTTATGCATTTGAATTTATGGTCAAGTCAAGTTGAGAGTTAAGTCAAGTGTTGGTCCCACATGGTAAAGCCTGAAACAAGAATAGGAGCCAATGGCTTTTAAAAAGGTTCTCAAAACATTCAATCAAAATGAAGTAGGTCTTTTAAGAGCAAATATTCACAGCTGTTTAACATTTCTCTTCAAAGTTAAATGTGCCTTATATATTTCTTTTGGAAACAAGGCTCTATCAAAATGAAAAGTTGCCAATCCTTCACAAAGAAATATGCATGAGGCCAAGCAGCGGCTCATTTAGATTCACTCTGTAAGAACGAAAATGATCAGAATCTTTGCACCCAGGGAACATTCTAGTCCCTTTTACAGTCCATTTACTTGGAAATTTAACATTGCACAATGTTCTGGTCTTAGACACTCACGTCAACATTGTGAGCGGTGTGTTCCTCACACTTGAGACAAGCCATTATAGTCATAGACTGTTAGCATGGCACCCCATCCATCCACCCCTCCTCCCTGCTTCACGATGCTCTGCAGGGGGGCTGGGGTGGGAAGGGTGGGGGGGCCCCTGGCACGGACCCAACCGTGGCCGGTGTGTGTGTGTGTGCGCGCGCGAGTGGAGAGCTGAGCTCCTCGCCTTATGAGGACATGCAGACTCTGAGCTTCCCGCTCTCTTCTGCGTAGAGACGTTTATCACTCCCCAAGGCTTTTAGTTTAAACACACGGGGCCAACCTGCCCCTCGGCTGCCTCTGTTCAGGACAGACAAGGGAGATGTGTGTTCCTTCTGTAGGGGTGTGTGTGTGCACATCAGCTGCTCTCTGACCAAGCAGATCCTTCACAGGGGCCAAACAGACAACTTGACGGGTTTACGATTCCAGAATGGGGCCCGCAAAGGCCTGGCGACACATGTATGACACTCGCGTGATGTGTAGTGCGCGACACCGCGAACGTTTGGAAGAATGGGCCTTTCAAACGGCCGCTGAATATCTGTCTGGTAGAATTACAGCATTGTTTGTGTCACGTGCTCAATAAAATCACATTACTATGCTTACTGTTCCATTGAGTTTCACAGTGAAACACCATACGAGGTGGTGAGGATTTCCTCTGCCCATAAAGAGTGAACAAGTCGTTAAGTGTCGCCATGACACAAAGCAGATACCTGCTGACCAATGACCACCCAGGGATCAAGCCAAACACAGAGTTTGGTCATGTAACGCTAACGGAGATGATTTAGTCTTGTTGTGGCAATGAAGTTGGCTTACACAAAGTCACAATGGAGTTTGAAAAAGAAGGTTAAACTGAGTAAGTGTGGTAAATATCTGTACAACCTTTTTAAGCTAAATCTCCTCAAAAAACATATTGTAAAAAAACGTATAAATAATGGAACATGGAATCAATAGGATGTTTATAAAAAATCAAATACATTTATGTAACAAATGTGAAAATAAGTGTCTCTCTCCGTCTCCTAAAATGGCATCAGCGGACCCGTCTCACCACTGCAGAAGGAGTGAGAGGGATGAATCAATAGGAGAAGCAGGAATAAGTGTTCTAAAAGAAATATCCTTAGACATTCTCACTATAGGAGCTGAGGAAAGAAGTGAGAGCACTTCGGCAATTACACAATGCAAACTAACTATCAATACAAATTGGATACTGGTGTCTTCACATTCGCATTAGGACGCCCCAATATAGTGGAGCCCACTTTGGTATAAAGCCTCGACACGCATCCCCACTGAAGACAAAGGCCAACCTTGACTATTCTGTATGAAGAGAGAGTGTATGTGTAAGGAGGATTCATATGTATAATCTGATAATCCTCAGCCTAAATAACGTGACATTTTCTGTAATTCACGCAAGCCCCGTCCTCCCAATTACAATGAGCTCCCATCGCTGGCAATCTGAATGATTATGCGACGAAACTGGAACACCAGCTGGGGTAGCTTTTGTCTGGAAACATATCAGTATGTCTTTTTACAGAACTGTTTTGTTTGCAAGCTCTGTTCCCACTTATTGATCACATGATGTCCCACACATAGGCCTGTACAAACCCAGGCCTGTGTGTCTGGCTTCTCAAGGGATCCCTGGAAAAGGTAGACATAATGTCAATGAGGACAGCCCTAGCTTGAGACGAAATCACTGCAAGAATTGCAGTGTCATGAATGGAGCGCATCTAGCCACTTGGTGGTCGAAGGCTGTCTAAAAAAAAAAAACTATATCGATAGCTTTTCCTTACCTGCATGTTGAATAGTTAGCCGTACGTTTGCAAATAAACCAGAGACAGAAAGCCCTTCCAGGAAATGTCTTCCGTTGCCCCAAGTAGTTGGTGAGTGGCTCTGGGTCCCCCCCCCAGAGCATTCAGTATTCATTGGGTGAGCGACTTACTTTGGCAACTACATCTGCCAAATGGGATAGAGGAGGGAGGCCTGCTGTTCTGACAGCTGCTTTAGGCTCGGTTACATGCCTACAGGGCATCCTGCTTGGCACAGGACCCAGTGCCACTTGGAGAAGGGGACATCGCCGTGACAGAGGCATCAGCTGTTTATGTTGGTGGCAAGAGAATCCATTGTCTTTTAATGAAATAGATGAGCCTAAATGGATGCATTCATGTCAATGCAAATGGTCATTCGTGGGCTTGGCAGGAAAATGTGCTCGGTTGGGACGCTAATGCTTGGATTTTGTTCACAATCATAGGGGAAAAAACTTGAAAACTAGCTCCTGTGCTCATGGGGTCGAAGTTCACAGTAAAAGACTGCCAGGGCCATCTGACTCGGAGGCATAAATGTGACAAGACAGCCTCGACATTTGAGTTCTGTGTGGGTGCACTGTGTTTCTGTCTGACCTGGACGGGTGTGATGTCGTCCAATTCTCTGGACGACATCCAGGGGCTGTTGTCCCTCAATACAGGCCCGACTGTTCATGCCCATTCAAAATCGTTATCAAGATATGGGTCCTCTGACAGATACCATTTTGAGGATAGACCTGATATAGAACCATCTCATATAGGGAGATCATAATAGTTCCTTTATTACACCCCGGATCCCATTGGCTCTTTTAGAGTGGTCATCTTTATTTTTCTTCACAAACATAGTAGGTGGCAAACTAACACTACTTGCTATAAAGTGCTGGTTCTTTGTTCAAATCCTAACAAGAATCCATAAAATGTATGTCCTCAAGTGGTACAGCAACTAACTTATCTTGCTTAGCTCTGCACAGCTCTACAGCAGTGGGCAGAGACCAGTGGCACACACTCCCCAACACAGGCACAGTGGGTGGCAGGGATACAACAACACTTCTCTGTGAATCACTCCGATATAAATACGTCTTGAGAAACAGCCGTTTCCCCCGAGGCTCAGGGCGGACGTTACTCGACAGACACTGGGCGAGCAACCACAGAAGAGAGAATAGGCCTCACTGTTTGCAGTGGCCATTTCCAGTTTCAAACCCCCCCAGCTCAAACAGTGGCTTTGGACTCAAAACGTAATTCATAACTAACCGAATATTTGGGACCGAGAGTGGACGAGAAGGCTTCTTTTGTCCTGCGCTAGCTGGAGGGAAACGGCAGTAGTTGTTGGTCTTGTGGTAACACTGCTAGCACTGTTCTTCTGTCCACGTTGGGTCAGTAATGATGGAGAAGGAGGGCAACATTGTTGGCTTGGGCCCGGGACAATGTTTTTGACCCTGTTGTGCATTTGGATCACTACTAAGGGCCAAGTCAGGACAGTGTTGCTATTGGCTTTCTGTTGAAGAGGCTGGAGGAAGGATGGAAGGGAGAGGAATGAATTAGGATATGCTGAAAAGTCCAGACTTTCAGTGGAAGACCCAGAGAGGACTTAGGGACATAAAAGTCTTCATTTTGATGAAGTTGTGCGTCATGAAGTTTATTTCCCCTGCCGTCTACTTTTGTCTCACTGTCAATCACGTCTCTACTCTGCAGGCTAAAGGCAAATTAAATGTTCTCTGCATATTTTCCTGATAGAATTTGTTCAACAGGATACAAGAACGGACTGTTTACACAGGCCAAGCTACCCCTATATTATTTACAATCTGCGCTGACTTTCATGACAGTAGACATATATCACAGTGAACACACCAGACATTAGGACCCTGCTCTAGTGGCTTCTTCATTCTCGAATACACAGTTCATCTTTTATTTATCCGTTTGCTTGGCAGGCACCATTATCTAGGGCAACTTGGTTCACATTTTAAAGGCCGTTTTCCTTCATGATTTCCTTCAGCCATCCCTTTGCTTCCTGGCAAATGAATCCACGGACAAATAAACCGGGGCGGGGACCACAACAACGAAGACGAGTCTATATGGAGCCCGTGAAATCCAACCTAAGCCAAGTGATCCGTAACGGATTCTTTTTAAGTTGGCAGCCGCACTGAAATTCCATTAGGATTTCCAGCATGTCCGCTTGATTGGCAGGGTATCTGATGTCCTGCTGGGCACACGGAGAAATGCTTTGGGGATGACTGACAGGCAGCCATGATGAGGAGGGAGAGAGCTGAGCTGAGACAGTATGGGGCCCCGGGCAGGGCAGACCTGTAACTCTGACCCAGGTGAACTTGAGGTGATGCGGGGCAGCTTTACATTCACAAACCAGGAATAAGTGGGTGTTCAGGAAAATACATGCTAGGAGAGCAGCAAGGTTCTGATTCTGGGGGCTGGGAGAACAGAAAATACAGAAAACCCTATCATAAATTCCTGCTCCTATCCTATTCCTCAGAAAAGCTTCTCTTTTCGATAACTACAGCTATTGGCATTCCACGGCAATCTTTGTGTCGTACTCTTTAGATTTATTTTTGGAATAAAATAAAAAAAATGTTGCCTAATAACAGCACCCCTTTTCATCAATTTTCTTTGCATTTGTCGGTGTTCGTACTAAGTGTTCTTTGTGTATTCGGATCCATCCCGGGGAGAGATGGTAATGGCAGTATCCTGCTCTGTAAGCAACACCTCTGGGCCAAGTACAACTATGAACTTCAAATAGTAGCTCTGCCACTGTGTGTGCTTTGGCCAGGTCCGAGATAACATTGCTTGCTAGTAGTGTCAGGGTCCACAAAGAACATGTGCATTTAGCGTCTCATGCAGAGTCAGTCTTAAGTTACCATTACCTTATTATCTTAGGAACTACGGTACAAGAAGTATTTAGGTTAGGCAGAGGCCTCCTATATATTTTGAAGTTTATGAGTGGATTTGTAATGGGAGAACATAACATAGCCATGACATCTCAGCTTCAATCATTCTTGGAATCTGGGCAACATCGTGGCGGGTGCGCACAAAGCCACACAAACATTCCCATGCTACGGTCTCAAAACAGGACCGAAGGAGGACCTTGCCTCGGGGGGCAGGTATCGGGTGTACTCAAAATGCCTACTAAAAGGCAACTACTTAACTGTAGCTTTTGCAAACCATTGCATCGCCTGGTGACACTTAGCAGGGAGAGTACATGTCGGGTCGCAGCCAGACAAACAATGGGTTGAGGGCGATCACCTGATGCCAACACCTTCCTCTGCAGTTTGTCCTCCCATCTTGTCAAGGAGTCCGCGCCCAGTTTACATAAGAGACTAATAATGCTTGAGGTGGATCCAGCAAAAGGGCCATTTCAGTTCGAGGTCTGCCCCTCCCTGTGGCAGTTTCTGAAAGCCTGACACTCTCTCCCTTGAGCATGTAGGAAGCCGGGGAATGTCTGTTTCAGGGTCACACCCCAGATAGGTATCATGTTACAAACTGGTTGACAGTTCAACAGCTATTTAAACATTCCCTTGAATCAAGCCTTATACTCTTCCAACAGCTATGAAAGGACACAAATGCTATACAAAATATTTATATGATGCCTTGATTAATCTGATCATAGGTAAATGTGTAATTTATCTATAAGCAATGGAAACAAAAAACAAAAACATTCTAGCCTATGTATGCATTATTGAAAGGATTATGATCCTAAAACCATCCTTCTTAAAACTCTCAATTAAACAAACCTGAGATTTAAGTAACTTACAAAATACTCCTGTAATGGCGATAAGATCATCCCCTTGATCAGAATTATGTCACTCATTAGAACCTTGTACGCATCACACGCCCATTTTAGTGCATTCACACTAGCTTTCTTGCTGTGCAATAAAGAACACACAATCCCTCTCCCTTCTCACTCAACCATTCTGACAGACACAAAATGGGCTAATTAAACATTGACGAGCCAGTCAGATTGAGACGGACATGCCGGGAGCAGGGCCTCAAGTGTGCTTAGCTGAGAGGAGGGGGGGGGGATGTGGGGATGGAGGTGGATGGTAGCAGGAGGTAAAAGCATCAGGGCTCCGCCCAGGATTAATCTGTTATCCTGTACCAGCTGCCACCTCCACCACCCCCACCCTCTCCCCCCCTGCCCCCCACAGAACCAGCCATTTACCTCAGGACAAGCCTTGCACCATGCTGGGCATGTGCCTCACTGGGCTTGGTGACCAGGCCTACTACCTTGAGGATGAGGGCGCCACGGGGTGTGTCTTACTGGAGCAAATCCAGGGTTCAGAACGCAGGTAGAGTGTCACGGAAGGTAAAGCTGTAGTGATCAGGATGGACACCAAGCACAGCTGTCTCGGTCTGCATGTCCCTACGTTTACATGTCGTTTCCTGTGACCATACGAACAAGCTACGCTGTTGCCATTGTTGCTGAGCCTCGCCTGGTTTTCGACGTCCATCGGTTTTTGAAATACATATCGGGCGATCAATTGTGGTCATGACCTTCAGGGCTTGATCCCTCTCGACACCGAGGCTAAGGGTGACGTAGGCCATGTAACCCACAATCTCTTACCTGACATGACTTTAAACCTATATTAACCCACTTCCTCCCTGCAGACATTAAGACGGAGAGAAACCCGTGACTTGCTGCAGGCTAGGATGACTTGGTGGGGAGTTCTCTTTGACGTGAACTTCCCATGAGTATACTGCAAGAGGATAAATTAGGCTTGGGGGAAGTTTATGACTATAAAGCCCACAAACATTAGGCATTCTGATGGGTCAACAGTAACTGTTAACCACAACTGCGAAGTGTGCCTTATACAGCAGATCTTCACAGAGTCCACAGCTCTGGAACTGCCTACTGTACAACTTTTTCACCTCGGAGTCATTAGAAACCACATATCCCACAGCTTCCCTCAGATTCAGAGCTGAATTCACACTTCCTTCTTTTGTGGTTGAGAGAGTAGCGTGTCAGAAAAACCTCTGATGAGACCACATTTAACTCACCGCGGAATGTTCCACCAGCTCCACAGACAGAAGATTGCCTAAAGGTGTCCCGTTGTCCAAGACAGGGACTGGAAGGTGTCGGATAAGAGTAATATTACTAGAAAACCAGTCATGGGTTGAAAGTCACAGGAATCACCCATATGCCCCATTGGTGATTGGTGAATCCAAAGAGGTTTTGGTGTTCATTGAATGTTCCAAACAGTGGTCCATTTTCACCCCAATAAGCAAGGGAGTTGCCTAAACCATCTAGCCCAAGTGAAATGCCATTTAACTCCTTCCTGTGGGCTACGACAGGAAGTCCATGATGACAAAGCCTTCAAGAGGCAAATGAAAGTGCTTTGTAAATGTACACCTGAGTGTTGTAAACAAGCAGCTCAGTTACAATGGCTCCACAGCATGGCAGCACTAAGACAGAGCTTTCGTTACAAGCTATACATGGGTGTCAAGCAAAAATATTATTTCCCTCATCCATAACTTAAAGAAATATGCTATGGCTTAGGGTGCCAAAGATGCCAAATTCAGATTACAGAAAATTGCTTGCGGTGAATAGACCAGCTTATGGAGAAACCACCATCTTCCTGACAAAGCAAAACAAGATTGGGTAGGCTACGTTTAGTGCTTACATTACCTACTTAAACTTTTGATGACAGCTTTTCTGCCAGGGTCAGATCAGAGCTTGTTTTGTATGCTTAAATCTATTTGCTCTTAAATCTCTTTAATTCTGTTTGGAGGGCAAAATCTTTTTAACAAAAATGCTGTATCAGATATTTTTCTCTCCATGGTACTTTGCCATTAATTCCTGGATTTGATGAAAGACCACTGGTAAGAAGGTGCAAAGCCCTCTATTGATGTGAGTTGCTGTGAAACCTGTGCCCACACCACACTGCTGTGACATTCCAACAGAGAGTGCCAAAACACTGTTCATTCAGCCATTCCCTGCTGCTGCTGCTACAGGAATGATCTCACAGGGCCAGTCGAACAGCTGAGAGGCCAGACCAAATGCTGGTAATGAATGTCTCTGGAAGCACCGGGGTGTGACAGATCCAAATCCGTGTGGCACGCGGTGACCTTGAGCAAGGCCCCATCGCCCCACCCTTATCGCCTGGCAACAGGGGCCCTGCAGTCTGAACAGAACTACATTTCCCATCCAGGCGTGTGGGGATGTTAATACTGAGCCATTTTCCACTGTGGAGGCCTCGTGCCTGCTAGGAAGGCTTTGAGGCAAACGCTTGGGAGCCAAACGGCTAATCTGTGTCATGCCTGCGGCCTAGCGCCTGGGAGCAGAGGAGGGGGGAGGGATGAACGCCCACACATGCCTGGTGTTGGGGGAGGATATTAGCAGGAATGAGTGGAATTCTCTTTGGTCATGCCATCGCTTCCAGTCAGGAGGCTTTCCCTTGACCATCAACTTAAAAAACGGACTTTAACTCCCAAAGAACGCGCCTTTCAATCCCTCCTGATGGCTCACTGTGTTGATCATGACGGAGCGTTAGGGCAAGAATGAAAGACAAGAGGAATCCCTTTGCAAACACTCCTTTTGTTCCGACAACATCACTCCCCTTGTTCAGCCGCATCAATGGGAGTTTGGCGCTTGAATATCGTCCATTCTGAGAGGCATTCCTACATCCTGACAAGCCCTGTCCTGTTTCTGTTATCCCTGCCCGTGGAGAGAGGGCTGTAAGCAGGTGATGCAACGGTGCTGCTGGGAGGTATGTGCTTTGAGCTGGGTTGGCCCCGTGAGAGTGCGTCTATGCCTCATGCAATAAACACACAGAGCCATTTGGCCAAATGGGAGTTGTCGACAACACACAGGCGAAAGAGGACATTCCACACATATTGCCTACTCCCATTCGGTGCAGTTCTTTATCGTGAAGCAGCTTATATGCTGCACTCAGCCTTCCTCAGGAAGTGTGTCTCTCTTAAAAGCTTGTTCATGCTAATGTTTCCAATTCCTTGGTTGATTGGTTGTTATGTTATTTCAGTAACTCGTTATGCAGAGCCACACTTCAGGCCTAATCCACGATCCTTAAAATAGCATCGTAGCTTTAGTTCGTATCATTTGCATCGGAGAGGGCTTCCTGTCAAGACTGTGTATTCATTATAATAATGACCATTGATGGTTCAGCTCTGCCTCAAAGAGTGACTGGGCATAATACACACTACTTGGGAAAGGCCTTGTCTGAATGACAATGCTGTCATGGCTTTAAGCGGAAAACATTCTTGCAGGTTATCTATGCCTTTTAAGTTCTCCTGTGTGGCGAAAGACGCATGTGACAAGTGACTGGTTTTCTGTTTGAAACTGGTAAAGATAAGCTAGAGCCACTCCAAAAGATAGACACAGGTCGATAAAGACGCTGTCCCGTTTCTCAGACAGAGCTGAAGCTCGGGTCTGCTTTTCTCTTGCTTTTAAAAAGGTCAGCATGCGCCACAGTGGTTAAACAAGCTAGACTGTGCCATCTTCTAGTCAGAGGTTATTACGGGTTTGTTTCATGTGAACACCAGCAGAATTCCGGGATGGGAGTTAGTCGAAGCTCAGTGCTCCTGCGCAGGCGTGGCTTATCTTGCTTACCATTGCAAGAATGTTTACATTTAAATTTTAAAGTATGTTGTCGAAAAAGACGCCCCCCCCTCTCTCTCTCCTCTTGATGATGGATAGTGCCCATAAAGTGAAATCTGACATGCAGATCATGCTATGGTACTGGCTTAATCTCCTAGTCCACATAGACCCTGACCTTGTCCCGGTTTACTCAGGCTATATGGTGGTACAAGCGTGCGGTGTGGCATTAATGGAACACATGCAAGGTAGTGGTGGGGGTTGGGGTGCCAAGCTGGCTCTGAGAGGACAAAATCAAATCTGAGCTGAATTCTACTCCAATGCTTACCACTGTGCTAATACGAGACCATTCCACTAATCCACCGTGGAGCTGGCCACAACCACCATGATCTCGTCTGAACTGGGTGGCAGTGAGGCATAAACACCTGCATGCCAGCCTTCCCCTACCAACTTTGGCAGCTAGTTCACTCAACTATGCTCCTCGGTGCTTGGTTGCACAGGAATCTGGGTCCTCGCTGGGTAATGGGACAGGAGCACTTCAAGCATATCAATTTAATAATGCCACTGACATACAAAAGCCAGTAAAAAAAATGCATCCGAGAAACTTAGCTTCAGAACAATAACCCCTTAGAAGCCTACCCATGGGCTCAACCAATGAAAATATATTATGGAGATCATAAGCAACATTCTGCTATTTCTTATAGCGTTTCAGGTTTGTAGAGAATCCGGATGTGTATTGCGAATGAAGACGTGCAGTAGATACTGTCATAACGGCTTTGCTCTGTAGGACTGAACTGCACTGGTACAATAAGGTGCACTTGATACGCTTGTCGGCGATACTCGAGGACAATTCACATGGCTGTTCTTCAGGGAGCTGGACTTTAATTGACGGGAGCTCTCTCATCAATCGCCTGTAGTGGGTGGTAAGTGTATCACCTCATTACATCACAATGGGTCACATCTTATCTTATCACAGTGGTGTAAAAGGGGAAGGGTGAGAACACTCCCACCTATTCCGGAAACATGACTCAGAAGAAAGAACGCAATCTCGCTTGGCCTCAGGGTTAGACGATAAACTAATTTTGGCCGGAGGGGATTATTGTTAGTCCATCTCGAATGACCCGTCTCAAAATTGACCGGACCAGGATCACTGAGATGCACGTCTTGCATGGCATGCCTGCTTGCCTGCATCCATGAGGGAGTCTAGCTCATCCATTGCCTCACGTTACACCCCTGGATGAGTTCCAAAAGGGGACATCCACATCAGTCATGTCTTCAGTAAATAGATTACCCTCGGAAGGCCAGGAGGGCCCATATTGCTGCGATTTAAAGACTGCTGGGTGATACCTTTGACAGTTGACTGGAAGAAGGGGGCGTTGTACAAGACTGATGCACAGTCAAACCCAACTTACGGCACCTACTGACGACAGGACCGTTGAGGACAGCGTCGCTCTTTTCGGAAGCAGACACACTGGGGTGTAATCTCATTACTGACGTCAATGAAACGCCCCGGGAGGAGAATCCTCTCATTGTGTTGGATGACTGTGGCTCGGGGCCAGTTTGAAAATGGGGTATAGCTCACCTCTCAGCAGGGAGGAGGTAGGAGTGAGAAGGCTATGGTGTGTATTTACAATTCGTAACTTGGAAGCTACTAAACTTAGGAGGTCTGCTTGTCGGTCACCTGCCTTGGAGCATCATTCTTCAGGCAATACATTGGAGGTCTACTGGTCTTGGGAAGACGATAACATTTATATAACTGCTTCCACATCTATAATGTAAACGAACGCAGGCAGAAGGGTGGAATTTAGCAACAGATTCCAAACACAAACCTTTTGAGTGTACTTTGTTTGTAGTCTGAGTACACGGACTGAGTCACAACAGATAAGCAGTCCAATAACACAGTACATTCACCTCTGTGAGAGAACATTAACCAGGGCACAATTCAGGAAACACTGGATTTCGTGAGCCATTTTAATGGGACAAAACGGTTTGTAGTTACAGAAAATGTGGGCCCCATGACGTGTTTTGTGCAACAAAAAACACCAGTTCACTTTAAACATGGTATTAACTTCATGGGCTGAAACGGAATAGTTATTGTCTTGTCCTTGTTCGCACGTTATGTGCCCTCTGTCTCTCAAGATACAAGCAAACAAGATTGCAACCTAGCAAGCATATGGTAGGCTGCACTTCTGCCAGGAGAATTTGCACAATGCAGTTAGCTGAGAGAACACGGACCATGTCACAGTCAGGAGTGTTGATCAAATCTCACTTACCCCATTCCAGAAAATCTGTCACATGCTTCTCCCGTTTCAAAGGAGAGTTGCTGCATTCGTTGTACAAGCATATCAATATATCCAGAAGGGTCTCGACGCTCAGTGAACTTGCATTCTTTTGGGTCCCGTCCAAGAGCAACTGCTCCAACTTCTTCAGGCGCACCTTCGCTGACATTTTCTATTAATTAAACGGATAGCTACCACTCCCTCCGCTAAAGAATAGCTCCACCGAATTGGTAGCTATAGGACAAGAACGCAACCTAGTCTTCTTAAAGCTCACCCCAAAAAGTATTTATTTGACCAATGCGGAGCTCTGCTCCCAACTTGCTAGCTAGCCGTGTAGGTAGGCTAGCCTAGCCAGCTAAAAAAATAAGCACGACATTTTTTATAATCACGTATCACAGTTGCGAATTGTTTTTATGAATTGCCACGATGTTAAAATCTATCCGACTCGAGGCCTTGTTGGTCCCATTTGCTATAATCCCGATAAATCTGTACTTTCCACTCAGAAAATGGGATGTCGGGCTTTCCCCCCGTCGAATCTCACTCAGGTTGACCGGCGGTCGTCCATTCTCTCGTTCGGATTATCAACTCGATCGCATGCCAAATAAATGGTATTCAGCGCTCCTCAAAGAAGAGTTATGTCCACGAATTTAGGGAGTGGCTGTCTTTTCTAATGTGAATCCCTTTTTCTTGCCAGGCTCCACAGTGGAAGCCGGTGTGGCTCGGTACGAAGTAGAATATGGCTGAATTCTTGTCCAGCCTTGTCTCTCCCTAGCTTGCAAAGAATCCAGACCGGAGACTATGGAGCGCCCGCCTACCCACACCGGAAACGGTATGGAAAGGTGACGTCATTTGATGATTGACAGACACTGGGAGCAACTGGCACTGACCTCACCAGCACACATACAGTGGTATCACTTTACCATTACCGTTCCTATGTATTTGACTTACTGCTGTCCACATGTTTTTACCTGTAAAAGCACGGTCGTTAATGCACTTTACTGGTATTGTTGCCAGCACACATACAACAGTATGTGTAAGCTATGCATGGAAAGCCATTGTTCACAACATTTTGGAGGACTTTCACTAAATAGCACATGCCCCATGAATGGACTACACTCTAAAGCCTGTTTAATTATTTTGCAATGTTGAGTTATCTCTAAGACAATCATTCCAAAATGATGAACACTAACACCTTTTAATCAATCACTAGTGTTAAGGTTAGGCTTTAACACATTGCCACCACTACAATCACAGTGCCTGCATCATTGTCTCATTGAGCTACACCACAGTATTATACTGACACTTTCCTTTACTCTCATGGTACAGTTTTACTGTGAAAGTTGAAGTAACTTTAGAGGAGAATGCCCAACGATTTATTCCACTAGAATATTTGATCCATATGGTAAAATGGCAGTTGCCTAAGAAAAGCAGGACGACGTTAGGGTTTGATCATGGTGCAGTGTGTTGTACCTAGCATGTGCCCATAAACTCGTGATTTAGTTGGAGGTATATTCTACTTGTTCATAGAAGAAAGTATAGGACCGAAATGCCCACTTTGTCAGGCCATTGTGTCTAAAGGAAATGCCATGCACGCTCTTATAGGAGTGCACTCGTTTCGTCTGCGTTTGTGCTCCTCTCATCGAGGGGAGGGGGGGGCATAGACAGGATATCCTGGGCAGCTGTGGCCGAGGGGCTGACCTCATTGCACCCATGTCGTCTAGTAGGCCTTGGCTGCTCTTAACCCAGAAGGATGAGTTACAGCCCTGACCCCCACGGACACACACACACGCACACACACACACACACACACAAGCACACACAAGCACACATCGCATACACACAATGTATACCCAACCATACAGATGTGTACATAGGACCACTGGACCTATTATGTGCTAAATGTACATTAAAGTACAACAAATAGAAGTAAAGGTTTCATGCTCATTTCAGATGAAAGGGATGTCGTAAATGTTTTTGAGTCCTACATTTGTAATGTGATCATGTGTGAAATGTAGACCAAATGGATCGAGATTCTTTGATTATTCGGGTATATCTCTGAATGTGTTCTCATTTTGCTTTGGGATTGGCACACAGTACCCACACCAACCTGCACAACAGAACCCATCCTCAGGCTACACATTCTTGTTGGGAATGGCATTCAGTCACGGCTTGCAACAAGAAAACAGGACTGGGCAGCGTTCCATAAAAAAAAACACATCCTCCCTTCACCTTGCATCCTCATTCACTCCCTGCGATCCCAGGTCATATGTGGCTATACTATTTTAGGTCTCACTGTTCTCACTTAGGCTGCTGAGTTATATTTCATGAATAACGTGGGGAGTCACCATGAGTCAGTGACTCGTAGACCTAACAAGGTTACGAGGCAGTCATTGGAAATGGAACTCGGCCTGGACTGAGGGAGGTGAGGTTCCTTCAGTGCTGCAGGAACTTCCTGCCTGCTCGCCAGACATTCCTGCAATGACAGGGAGGGGAGGGGAGACCCTGACTAAGACACCACAAGATCTGAGTCAACATGTCTGTGCCTGGGTGTGAATGTACTAAATATGTGTGTATTAGTTCACTGGTGCCTTTGGG